>NC_050178.1:1803705-1888705 GCF_008315115.2 Sander lucioperca
AATAAAATGAATCAAACACAAACAACCCAGATTTCTGTGGGCGGTGTTCAGTTGGAAAATGTGATGTCACATATAATTCCATGTGCCAATCAGAGTTTAGCAACATTTGAATTAAAATGTTATGGCAATTTTGGTGTTGTTTGCTTATGTTGCCAGCACTGTCAATCAAACCTGATCAAACTACAACCACACAGCCCCAATGAAGTGAGTGTCAAGCTCTTTATGAATAATAACCAAGACATTTCTTTCTAAACTTTGATTGTTGCCTATTTTCAGGGGCTTTAAGATAGTTAATTCCACCAATCTAGCTGATGCAGAAAGTGTGTATTTGTTCCTCTGCAGTGTGTTTCACCTCTGTGCCTCTGAAGCCACTTTGAAGTTGTTGTAGGTAGCATGGCGTTTCTGCTGGTGCCAGTCCTCCAGCTCGATGCGGAGTTGGTGCTGGCCAGTGGAGGTAAGGGCTTGCAGCGCTGCGTTCCCCAGCCAGTGTTCTCCCTGCGGACCGCCAAAGCCCTCCCGGTATTCCTGCCATGTCCTGTTGAAGTCCATCAAACCGTCCCGCCGATTCTGGATCACTGTCCACCCACCACCTGCTGTCTCCATGTCACATTTAGCCTGAGACAAAACAAAGACTTTGATATTATAAATCCTAAATTGTAGTAATCCACAGATAGCATACACATCTCTAAAAGAAGAGGAGTAGGGTGGGGGTCCGGCTGTGTGTTTTATAAATGTGGTGAATCTGAAATACCTCCAAGGCTGGCCTTTGCAGGTCAGGCTGGATGGTGTAGATTCCATTCTCTTTGATTCCAAGCCTGTAAATCTCTGCACAGTCCTGGGGATGTAACCTGTCCAAGGGTGCAACTGAGAACCAACATTTTTATTAATTTTTATTAATCAGCAACAATTGTACCATGTGATCACTTCTGATGCCCATTACCTGTGGGTGAATATTGTGTGATGCTTTTCAGGAAAAGCAGCAGGTCTCTCTCCCCCTCTCTTCCGACGGCTGCACTCTCTGTCAACCCCACGAAAGATTGGGTTATCAGTGAGACACAGGGGTTGAAAATATATAGAAGCTTTGTCTTAATATATGACACAGGGGGGCTCCAGTTTGTATGATGACTCTTTAAATCTTCTTCACTGTGTGTGCATGTACGAAGAGTTTTTCTCATCCTTCTCAGTGCAGTTAAATTCCTATGCACTCACCTATGACCGACACTTAGCAGGCCTTATTGAGGTTTTGTTTACTATGTGTGGGGGAGTGACTGCGCTGGCATTTCTGTGTGTGTGTGTGTGTGTGTGTGTGTGTGTGTGTGTGTGTGTGTGTGTGTGTGTGTGCGTGCGTGCGTGTGTGCGTGCGTGTGTGCGTGCGTGCATGTCTGTGTGTTGCAGAGGTGGGGGATATAAATGTGTACTACTCACCCAGTCGTTTGGCCATCGCCCCAAGGGCCTGGCTGTGACAGTGGAGGTCACACTCTGTCAGTACAGCTGCCATTAGTGCCAGGATGGCCCCTAGAGAGTTGCTCTCCTGGCCCCCGTGACTCCAAGGGCCCCCTGTTTCCTGGAGAGAGTGCATGCAGCGCTGCAGCTGAACGAGACGCTCTTTCACACCTCCAGTCTGCAAAGACAGTGCTCACAGGTACTTCTTGATGTGCCAGTCAGTCAGCCATCAATCATGAGTAAACACTGCCAAATCATATTTATATGCCAAGGACATTTCAGTCATACATGTTGTTGAGTTAAATAATGCTGTGCTTTTAAATAAAGAAAATTAAGCTGTGCATGTGCATAATCATGCATGCTTCAGTTGGGAAGATGGCATCTGAAAGGCTAATCCACTCAAAACTCACAGCTCAGTGGCATGTTTTGTGTCACCCTCAATCTGTCTCTTATACTTACATCAGCCATTGTAGTCACTCACTCACACGCACCTGTTGCTGCATGAGCTCAGCACAACCATATGATGAGGACATTTTTAAAGCAGATCTAATTTTATCCCTTCTTTGATTGCTGACTGCCATTGCTTCATGGCTGTTAGGTGGTGCCAAGTTTAGTGTGGCGACTTTCCCGTGAGAAAAGACCTGCTGACCTATTCCTGATAGTACACTGCTCAGTTCCCCCTGGCACGTGCACGAGTAGATAGGGGGTCAGCTCTGCTTCAACTCGCCTAAAAATGTTTCTGAAACATCTCACTGCTACATGGCTGAGATTAAAAGTTACAATATCTGTCTTTTTTTTTTTAGAATATCATTTTAAGATTAGTAAACAATAAGTCTCATTGGGACTGCCTCTACACTGTAAGTGATGTCACTCACCTTAGGCTGAACCTGGGGGAAATCCTGCCTGTTCTCCCCCCTCCGAGGAACATCTGAGGTGGCTGGAAGTGAAACCCCTATCCTGCAGGCAGTTTGACCCTCACAGGCCCCAGTGCCCACTCTTCCTACCATCCCGGGCTGGATGGGTGCAGCTACCAGACTGTCCCTGCAGGGAGGGTGTGTGCAGGCCGGAGATGCATCAGAGGACAGCAGTGCTCCAACATAGAGCGCCAGCAGAGGAAGCAAACCAAGAGAACTGAGTGGAATCATGTGAAATTGCATAAATGTCAGGCTCGTCCTGACCTTTGTCTTAAACTCTTGAGCAGTGGTCCACTTTCTCCTCCAGGAGGAAAGCCTTCTTTCTCTGGGCTGTAAGTTGTTTGTCCTTTTGTTGTTGATGATCCTCAGAAAACTTTCCCTTCACTTTCCTTTGTATCTCAACAACTGCCTCTTCAGGTGAAACGTGTTTGCTGACCTGTCCTTTTTGTTTAGATCTTTCTATAGTTGTCCTCGTCTGTCTTGCTTTCTACTCTTTGTGCTTCATTCATCCTCTTCTTTCTTTTTCCCCCCACCTCAGTTCATCTCACTCCCGGCCCTCCTCTTTCTCCTGCTCTCTGTCTGTGAGGTTGCTTTGGCTCAGATTCCTAGATAACTGCGGCACTCTTTGCTGTCTGACACGGACTAATGCACCCACCCCCTGACACACACCCACCCACCCACACACACACACCCACACACACACACACACACACACACACACACACACACACACACACACACACATGTTGAAACATTATGCAGAAATAAACTTTCACAGATTAATGGACCTTTTATTAATGCTGTGGATGAGCTCCTCACCTGCCTTTATGATTATACCTGTCTCACATGTTGTATGTTTATGCTAGAATAACTTTTAATTCCTCTTGAGAACCCAATCTGAACAGACTTTGACTTCCTCTTACCCATCAATGTGCATACTCAGCAATGGTTGTAGAGATGATAATGTAGCAGATGCTTAAAGTATGTGGCTCCTTCCCTCCTGTGCACCATTTTCTCACTCGCGTCCTTTTGTGTCTCAGTGTTTGTGTTTACAAACGGAGTTCCAAAGAGGCCATAAAGACTCTACATTCAATAGGAGCCAGAAGGCAGGAATTCCTCTATAAACACCAGTCATCAGGATTCTGCAGAGGCACACTCCCACTAACAAGGAGCCCAAACACACATATATAGACACACTTACACATGAACATGGAGCAGAACGGAATCAAGATGAGATCTCTGTTAGCCTCGGTCAGAAAAAATAACCTCATAATGTCAAACTGTTGTTGTGATGACTCATCACAACAACAGTTTGACATTATGAGGTCATCACTGATGAGCCATTGGCAGCTCTGTTCTTTGAAAGAAACAAAGGAGTCTGTGAGCTTAAATTAAGATGTTAAAGAAGACTCAAAAGAGAGTCAGGATTTGGGAACCTAATTTTATGTTACTGAATTCAAACACTTTTCTCTTGGTACATAATTATTTAAAGATATGTTAGATAAATGATCAATTCAACACTGAGAATGTGGTAAACAATAAGATCTTTATATATGCTACAATTCTAAATTTCTTCAGTAACAAATGTTATTATGTTCTTTTTTGTATTGAGTATTCAAGTACAAATACAGGTGGTGAGGACATAGAGATAATGAAAAATAAGTGTCTTGGTGTGATAATAGATGACAAAATAAGCTGGAAATCTCACATAAAACATGTCCACAATAAACTTTCAAGGACGATTTCAGTACTGAGTAAGGCAAAACACGTTCTGGACCACAAATCACTCTACATTTTTAACTGTTCACTGGTATTATCATATTTAAATGACTCTGTGCGGAGGATTGGGCCAATGCTTATATGTGAACTTTCATTACTATCTATATTGAAAAAGAGAGCCATAAGGATAATTCATAATACCGGTTATAGAGATCACACAAATTCACTATTCTTAAAATCAAAAACATTAAAGGTCCTATGACATGCTGCTTTTTGGATGATTTTATATAGGCCTTAGTGGTCGCCTAATACTGTATCTGAAATTCCCGAAATTCAGCCTTGGTGCAGAATTACAGCCACTAGGGCCAGTCCCACAATGAGCTTTACTTAGGACGTGCCATTTCTGTGTCTGTAGCTTTAAATGCTATTGAGGAGGAGAGAGGGGGGCAAGGTGGAGGGTGGGGGTGTGGCCTTGACCAACTGTCATGCTTCGCATGTTTTCAACATAGACAGTAAAATAAACGGACAAGGATATTAGAAGCACTTTTCCGGTGATAGCTGAGTGTTACTGCGCTGCTGCAAACTGAGCTTGCCGATGTAGATGTGACGTGAGCAACCTGTCTGAAAGTTGTAAGTCTTCTGGTAGCTGTGCCAAGAGAAATCTCAATCATTCAGAATCTTGCAGAGACGGAGAGCGTATGTATATGTAAGGAGATAACATAGACACAGGCTAATTATTGTGACTAAAATGCTAGTTAACATTAGTAATTAAACTTAAACGGCTAATGTAAGTCGAAACTGCCTGCGAGCTTCTCCTGTACTGTATGGTAATTTGTCTACTATGCGACAGTAAGTTGCGTGGTTATGACACAATCATTAGCCTATTTTTACAAAAACGGCTGCTATGGAGCCATAACTTGAGATACAAGGTAGTGGAGCCTTTTATACATTGTCGTGTTTCTTTAGAAATAAACAATGGACAAATAGAGTCTTTAAACGCTTCAAATGTAAAGTTATTCACTATCAAAGTGGCGCCAAAATGAATGGCAATCAATGGAATGCTAACGGCACCTGATGGCTTATTAGCATCAAAATGGCTCCATGGGAGGTACACTTTGTGGAGGCTGGCTTACCCCCTTGGTTTTCAAGCCATGATGTCTCTCTCTTTCTCATGGGTGGGCCAAATTCTCTGGGCGGGCAAAGCAGAGAAAGGGGAGGTAACCTTCCTCATTATGACGTCATAAGGAGGAGATTCCAGATCGGCCCATCTGAGCTTTCATTTTCTCAAAGGCAGAGCAGGATACCCAGAGCTTGGTTTAGATCTATTGCCATTTCTAGCCACTGGGAGACCATAGACAGGCTAGGGGAATTCACATTAATCTTAAAAAACCTCATAAAGTGAAATTTTCATGCCATGGGAACTTTAAAGTTCAATGATCTGGTTCATTTTCAATCAACAACCTACTCGCAATAGAGATAGAGATGGGGATATTATTTGAGGGGAAAGTTCAACTTAAAACATCTTTAAACAATCTTAAAACATTAAACAACTTTTAAATGTTTTATGGACGTACAACATTTAAAAGTTGTTTAATTTCTATATGTGGAGTGAAGCTGTGGAACGGATTGAGTGCAGTGCTAAAGCAATGCACAAGCATGACCTAGTTCCAAAAGTGGTAAAAAAATATGGTTTTCACAACAGGGAGTAAGAAGGGCTTTGACCAGTTGTTCTAACAGATGATTTATTCATTTACATTATTTTTTTTTTTATAGTGGATATACACATAATGTAAATACGTATGTTTTTTTTGGTGTGTAGGTATATACATATAAATATCTATAGAAAATTGTAGAATGTGTTACGATATGATATGATATAAATATGATGATTATTAATGAGTAGTGGAGAAGGGGTAGTTCAGTTCAGTTCAGTTAAATTTTATTTGTATAGCACGTTTAAAAACAACCGTAGTTGACCAAAGTGCTTAACAAGCTAAAAAACAAACAAAATGATAATAAGTATTTAGGATTAAATAAACTTGTGCGTCTAACAATTACTATATGGACATATTAAGTTAATATTGTTTTTTTGTTTTTGTTCTTTAGCTTTTATTATATTATTTGTACATGTTCAAAATAAAGCCTTCATTCATTATTTATTTATTGATCAACAGGAAAAAAAGTAACTGTTACTGAGTTAGCTTACATGACTGATTTACATCTTTTGTCTCTTGCCAGATATTCAAAAGATACCTCAAAAATACAATATAACGACATATCTTATAAAGTAATTATATGCACATTATACATAGTATGCACAAGATACTACAGCACACATTCACCAATAAAAAATGCCACAGTAAAGACCAATTAAAAATATATACCTGATTATTGTGAGCTAATACAGATCTGTATAGTTTAGCTGCATCTGAAGAAATGGAAAGCATTGTCTTACTATATCTCAAATGTACTTGATGTTTACACAGCCCTAACCATAACCACTACAGGCCTAACCTTAACCACTGACCCAAAAAACAGCTTTTGTCCCCAATTGAACAAACTGTCCCCAATTAATTTGTCTTTAGTCTAAAATGCGTCCCCAAATGTAGCTAAGTCAAGAATGAACACACACACACACACACACACACACACACACACACACACACACACACACACACACACACACACACACACACACACACACACACACACACACACACACACACACACGCAGGCTGTAAAGGCTGACCTGCATCTGCATCTTTGCATGTTTCAGTTGTTCACAGAAGCAGCTCATTCACCCATCTTTGACTTTAACACTTTCTCAGCACAATGTCCACAACACAGAGTGCTACACCACCCTACAGAGGTCCAAAACATAAATGTGCCCTAATGTCTGGGACAACCAGTTCACTTGGTTCATTCATTCAAAGTGAGTTGACACTGTCCTCTAGTGGTAGATCATCACAGCTCTCCCTATTGGCTATGATTCAATGCAATAAACCACACTGAACCATCACATCTCTAACATGTAATCTTGATAATATAAAGATAAAAAGCATCACTGATGGGGGGAGTGATTTAAATAAGAGGGTCCTATAGAGCTATGAAGAAGTATGCACACACGTATATGCTGATGAAGATCCTGTGATGATCAAAAGCTCTAGAAAGCCCACTAAATGGACCTTGAGACTGTCCAGAGTGAACTTTAAACCTCAGCTTTAAAGGGGGACTCCAACGATTTTAAGTTCAGTTATGTGGTGTGGTCATGTCGAGTATAGTCTATATCCTTCGCGTTCCACTTCTGGGATTGCTCCGGTGATACAGGAAATTCCGCCAAATGCATATATTTCCATTTCCTTCCGCTTTCTTTGTGTTGGAATTTTAAATTCGGTGGATTTATGAGGACTATTGTTAACTGCTCCTCAGATCTCTGCATGGTAAATTAAGACCACTAGCTATCTATCCAATCTGAGTTTTCTCTCGCATGACTATTTTGCAGCAGCTCTGTGCGGAGTTTAGGACCGCCCATGACGATTCTGATTGGTTTAAATAAATGGCATTAAACCAGAGCATGTTTTCCTCCCATCCCCGAATGCTATGTGAATTAGCCAGACTCTCCTTCAGCGTGCTTTGGAGGAGAGTCTGGCAAAGTGAGACTATGTCGAGTAATACTTAGCAAAAGTCTCTGAAAATATTAAATGATGATGTTGTCAGGGTTATCTGATCTTGGGCTTGAGGCATACATATTTTAACCAACCTGTATTTTAAACTGGGAGTGTTGGGTTTGAAAAAAACTGGGGATTTAGGGGGCAATAGGCTACTTACATTGTGGGAATTGTGGGTACCAGTGTTTTGGAAGTTTGACCCATAGAAGCTAAAAACTTGGCTATATCAGCCTCTGCTGCTTCAAAATGCTCAAAAAGAACCTAACACATATCTATACCAATGATGATATGATATAACCAGGGTTCAGAATTAGCACCATCTACCAGCCAAATGCTGGTAAAGTATGCAAGTGGCTGGTAGATTTGATTCACTCACCAGCCAAAAAAAGCAATGGTAATCTATAGAGTGGCTTGTCAAATGTAAACATTCACTAGCCATTCGGCTGATGGACCAAAAAGTTAATTTTGAACCCTGGATATAACATGATATAACGGTATATCTCTTTACATACACGTTTCGGTAAGTGTTGCATTGCTGACAAACCCCTGAAAACTGCAGCTGAGTCTGATATTGCATTTATTTCTGCAGAAAAAAATGCAGAACCTTTAGTCTATGATAAATAATAATAATAAAGGAGTCATAAATGGGCTGAGATTTTTAGTTTCCTGCGTCTGACGTAGCACGCAGGCGTTGTTTTGGAGGAGGAAGTGAAAGGGGAAGAGTGAAGCTGGGGTAGATAGCTCGCTGGCAGACAAGCCTTCAAGCAAAGTGCCAAATTTACACAGCAGTTGTAGGTTATCTGCCTCGTCAATTTACGACACGGTTTTTGTTAGTGTTTACGCAAAGGGCAACACATTTTTCTAAGAATTTGAGACAAGGTTTTGCCAAATTAACGCTAGCTAACGAGTTCAGTGCCAGCGAGCTAGCTAACGTAACGCCTAGTTAGCCACTGACGCTAGCTAACTGTCCTAAACAATAACAGCTAGTTAGCTCGCATCCTGGTCGGTTCCCGACAAGAAGTCGCCACTCCGGTGTGCTACAAGTTGAAAGTAAGTTCTTGAGACGAGAGCAGTCTATTCATATGCATAGCTAATGTTTGCTTACTCATCAATTCGTTCGGTGTCCTATTATCGCCAACGATACAACCGCTAACGTTAATGTTAATGGTGGTGCAATGTTTTTCATGAAGCTGGTTGACAAAAACAAGGCCGGCCTGTGGCTCCTCTGGGTCGACTCCCACAAGGAAGGAGAACCTGGGAGAAGAGGTTGGTAGGTCGAACAAAGGATCGTAAAGAATCTGTCAAATGTTGACTAAGGGAATATCGGTTTCTCTAAATACTTCCGTTTTTACTTGGCATTCATGCATACATAGAAGGATCTCAAAACTAACACGTTCTGTATGGTTCATAACTTCTATGTCGAGGTGGATTTGACAACATGTCTTGTTAGTGGCAAGTATCGAGTTTACACATGTCTGCTGTCAACAGTCTGTTTGAGAGAAATATCCGATGTCTATACCTTATGTTGCCAGGCAGACGGGACGTTGGCACCATCCAAATGTTTTTGTTTCGGTTGTGACTTGTGACTCACAGGTCACGTTCACGCCCTTCAGTTTCTTGTTTGATTGGGTACTTATTAAAGGTCTGATGTGGCTACAACGCCCATTACTTGCGCCAAAAAACTTGCCAAAATTCCTTGTTAAGTCTAACCTGAAATCTACTGCGGTCCATGTTGTATTGGTTTTCAAAATCCTATTTATTACACAGGATTCAGAGTATGAACACTGAGACATGTTACTGCTCTGTGGTATTGTTTTTAATGATTCGTTGTAATAGTTGGCAACTGGCAAGCATATTCGAGTTTTCTCTAAAGTACCTGCTGGTAGTTTGGATCAGCTCTATTTTAAGATGTACTCATATCCAATGAGTTGGCATGAATTGGTTGATTTTTCTCAATATAGTTAAGCACAACTTATGTTCATACAAGCTTGTCAAGCAGTGTTTCATTTTACCTTATGAAGTGAACCTTTCTGTTTTGGAGGCTCATGTGTAAAGTCTTTTTCTTCAAACCATTTGTTTTTCTATTTGATACAATCCTGAATTACAACATCAGAAGGTTAAAAATGCGTAAATGTTGGGAAACAACTTCTTTGACAGCATTATTTTATAGAAATCTTTTGCTGCACGTTATCGTGTACTACTTTCTAACGATGTAGTATATATGCTATAATTACATGTCATTAATTGTTTTCCATTCTATTAATATGCTTAGTCTTGACCATACTGTCTTGACTCTTTTTGTTAACCCTGGGTCACTGAACCTTCTGTTTATCACATGGGCACTAACCAAGATGCAGGTTACATAGCTAAGCAGAGAAATAAAGATGTTTGAGCCTTGAGAAACATCTGAAGCCGTTCAGATCTATATGTAGTCCAGAGTTTATTTGTGTCTGTGGGTGTGCATGCATATTCCATGTTAGAAGTGATCTTCATTTTGGTGTATTAGTGTATTTCTTAAAGCTTGAGACAGAATAACTTGGGATGTTTTTAGTGAGAAGAAACTTTCACCTGATTTCTGAGCCTCCTGTCAGAGATAAAAGTCTGCACTCAGGAATCAATGTCTAACGCTCTGCTGTTTGTCAAAGGTTCAAGACCTGAGTTGAGTTTCTTATGTAATCATGTGACTGTGGTCTGAGCATGCCTAGACTTCAGTGATGCTGTTGTTCATGCTTCTGGCAGCTAATCAGTCACTGTGCTTCACATTTACAGTATGGCAGTCACTGGAGTGCTGTGCTTGTTCCTTGTAAAAATAATGTCAGTGTACTTTCCAGCTTCAACTGGAACTGAAATGATTGTGTTTTATGGGCGTAGTTTCAGAATTTGGATTCATTTTAAGGGCTCCTGGTTGAGTCAGTTGAATCAAAGTTGTGTTTTTATTTCTCTTTTTTGTCTTTAAAATTAAAAAAAAAGTTTATCGCTGCTTGCAGCATTAATTAAAGTATTGCTTGTGTTGTGTAAATGGGCCAAACCAAAAACCTGTTTGAGTTGGTGGATTGGCATGTCTAAAATGTCTTTTGTGCAAGATGTATGTTTACTCACGCATAGAGCTGTTTTCTGTTAAACCGCTGTCTATCGGGTTGTCATGCTTCCCTGCCAAAAAATAATGAAAGTAACCATTTGTGTGGCCGGGTTAGCTCAGTTGGTAGAGCAGGCACACATATATAGAGGTGTATGCCTCGACGCAGAAGGTCCAGGGTTCGAGTCCGACCTGGACGATTTTCCTGCATGTCTTCTCCCTCTCTCTCCCCTTTCATATCTGGCTGTCCTTTCCATTAAAGGCTGAAATGCCCAAAAAAAAAATCTTAAAAAAAACAAAGTAACCATTTGTATTCCCACGAATCAGGGACAGAATTGTTCATTAAAGACATTTTTGTTAACAAATTGCAAACAGTATTACAACACATCTGCCTATATTCCTCCTTATGCTTTGTACTGTAAATACCCATATATTAATTTGGCCTTAGTCACAGTTAAGATCATCTTCAGTGTTATGGAGATTTTATCATAGGCTACATATTCCCAACAGACAGCTGCTATTGCTGCCATTCTCACTGAGAGTATGCACACCTACAGTAGACTTTCTACATTTTTCTTCTTGTCAGTAGCAATGTGCTTGACTGTTTACACAGAAAGAAGATAAAGCAGCCTCTTATGAAATCAAGGTTTATTTTACTCTTATTTATTTTAGTCTGTTTAGCCTATTTGAGTAAGGTTTACAGATAACCCCTCAATACTTGAACATAGCCATTTTCTATTTTATTTTATTTTACTACCCCACTGTTTATTTTGTAATATGAGTTTCCTCCATTAAAAGTGAAGTCATTAGGCTATATTTTTGTCTGCCATGATGAAATCTTTGAAGTTAGCGAGAATACTTCAGATAAGCAGAAGAAGGGACTCAAGATAAGCCTCTACAATTTTATAAATATCTCAGACACCAATGATTAGGATTGACTGTACAGCTGATATTATTTTCACAGAATGCACCTCGTTGCTCCTTTTTGGCATTTCTACAATTGCACTGTTAACTTCCTCACTTTTGTGGTATCATCTCCCAGCTGCAACTTAGACATTTTCTAAATGAATTACATAAGCCAGACGGGGACAACGCATAACTTGCTCACTCATTCATGTGTTGTGCAATATCTCAGATAAAAATTTTGACATGTGGACTGCATTTGTGCATTCAGAAATTACACTGATTGTCTAAGGTAGGCGTTAAGATAGCATCCGGCAGCTCCAGTGATTCGGCGCACCGTGCGACGCTGTGCTTGTGTTTTGTTTTATACCCTCAGAGGTTTTTAAGCGATCGAGGCGGGGATGTTTACTGTACGGTACTCTCAAAACGGACTGACAAGTCTGATCGCCAGTAACACGATTGGCCACTGCAGCGTGACGTTCCAGAAGTTGAATCTTTTGAGTCTCAACTTTTCCCCGCAGGCCGCTGCAGGTTTGTTTGCCCCCACCCCCCCCACCCTGCGACCCCCACCACAGCAGCCTAAACGCACTACCCCCATTCAGAATGGATGGGAGGACTGGCTTTTTTCCGGACCACCTGATCTAGTCTAAATGCAGCCTAATGGTGAACTAGAAGTTTTGCTGAAAGTAATGTCACATACTGTATCTCTGACTGACTGAACCAAATCACGGGGACAACCAGTTTATTGTTGCTATGTTGGTAACACCAACATTTCTTCAATATTGCACACAGAAATGCCAAAGTTGTGCCTCAGCATTGCAAATTTAGGCTATTAAATTATACATATAGACATACATACATTTGAAGACCTTACATAGAGTTCCAGGTTTGTATTATTTTTTTTAAAAGTCACATGCGATACAATTATGTGTACATATTAAGACAGTAGGGCTTTAGATAAATAGACAGTGTCTCCCAATTATGCTGTTGTAAGTGCTGGTCATTTTACATAATCATCTATATTACCAACACATGCTGTAGTAGGTTGTCTTGGCTTGGACTTGTAGTACAAAGAATGAGTCGGTCCTCTAGGAGGTAACTTCCTGTCCTGCGTGAGAGAGAAAGAATGATGTGTTCCTCGTGATTTGTCCAACAGCTTAGAAAGCACATGACTGGAATGAATGGTTCTAACCTGATTGTTCCAGATGTATAAAACTAACACACACGTGTAGGCTAATGTTTTTCAAAGGGCCTGTGTGCATAGAAACAAATTTACCTTTTGTATTGATTTCAGTGTCCCTGAACAATAGGAAAACAGTAATTAGGTTGTGACGCAATGAAGAGGTTAGAAAGGCATTGTTGAGCACTGTCTGTATGCTAAACCTTTTGTTGTTTGTCTTTCTGCAGCTGTCCAAAAATGACATCCAGGAAGAAAGTGCTCTTGAAAGTCATCATCTTGGGGGATTCCGGGTGAGTCACAACAATATGTCAATGTCAAAACCAGCAATTCAGGCTATGAAATTATCAGTTAGGTCTGTTCTAAAAATAGTTTGGTGGGATGAAACCTAAATGCCAAGGTATTATTTTTGTTTTGAGTTGAATCATTAAAGATTGGTTTGTATTAGTGTTACTTCCTTATTGACAGAAATTATTACTCTGCCATAAGCTGTCTCTAGGCAGAACAGCCCTGCTGTTCAACTGGAGACCTAATAACACTTAGGCCTCTTTCACACTGGCTGCGTGGCGTTTTCTATGTCTTTTTACACCAGAAACGTGTCTGACACGGCGCTGCTGATCTAGCCTTTTCTGTACACATGTACAGTATGTTTCCCATTGATAAAATGAAATAATAGCGTGTTCTTCAACCCTATATATACTGATTTGATAACAGCAAAGACAACGTCGGCAGTATTGACGGCAAAATAGGCTACAGAATATTTTGTTCTGTATTGACGTGCAATATTTGAAAATCGATGATTATTTATTATTATTATTTTTTAAAAATACATTTATATCTGCATTTATGTCAAAACCTAGAGACTTTCAAACATCAAAATGTTATCTATTAAATGTATTTGTGTATTCTGGAAACGCTTCCAACACGCTTCCGTGTCGTGTGTAAAATAGGCGTGTGAAAGCTCTAACCTGTTAACATGGGAACCGAAATGAAAACGGACACGCCACACAGCCAGTGTGAAAGAATCACTGCCATTAGCTTTCATGCTAAGTACTGCATGGGGTTGTCTGTTAACAGTAATTGCATTGCTATGCAAAGACTATTAAGGGCACTTGATGTTTCACAGCCTTTATTCAAAAATTTAAGTTTAATAAACATTGTTATAATAGATACTGAACCTGGGTGATATTGGAAAAATAAAAAAAGGACTCTATTGAAAATGTAGTCGCATTGCCAGACCTATCTCCACAGTGCTGTGTCAGCGATGGAGTATGGTCTGGCTACATCGCTTATCTATTCAGGGATAGGGGAAAAAACTCTCTGGCTTGTTTGTATTTATTTAAACAAATCACAACCGTCCTGGGCGGCGCTAAGCCCCGGTAGCGGATATAGTGCGCCGGAGGTCAGGCTTTATCCCAGCAATGTACATCCGTTGAGCCAGACTATTTTATAGGTGACAGAAATAACGGGGGCTAATCTCATTGTAATTTCAGTGTCATTGCCATTATCACATGGGTAAAGTGGCTACTTCTCTACAGACTGAAGTAGTTACACTTGGGAGGTGGTTTGAGCAATGAGTCTGTAATGCCTGCCTCTTGGTTGCATTTACACTTTGGTTTTTTGAGATGAGATGGCTATTCGATCCTCTCAAGACACATGAAGTGGTAAAAAGAGTAAATGGGGTCTTGATTACATCCATACGGTATATCTCCCAGCTCTAAATGATTCTAGGAAATCTCATTACTGCATAATTCATACAAGCCATCAGGCAACCTGCATCACCTGTATCCTGCTGTCTGTTGTCTTTTACTCTCAGTGTTGGAAAGACCTCCCTAATGAACCAGTATGTGAACAAGAAGTTTAGTAACCAGTACAAAGCTACAATAGGAGCAGACTTCCTGACTAAAGAGGTGATGGTGGATGACCGGCTTGTTACAATGCAGGTACAGTACAATTGCAGCTGGAAAGGTTACATCTTGGAGAATTAAACTGTTATTTGTTACTTTCTTTTACTAGACACAACACCACGGCATCACTGTTTTGCATTATCTCCACGGTTGTTAATATTTTTAGCAGTCTTCTCCTCTGCTCCTGTAATCTTGTCCATTTACCAAACTTTTTTGTCTCCTCGTGGTTGTATGTGGTAGATCTGGGACACAGCTGGCCAGGAGAGGTTCCAGTCTTTGGGTGTTGCATTCTACCGTGGAGCAGACTGCTGTGTGCTGGTGTTTGATGTCACTGCACCCAACACCTTCAAGACACTCGACAGCTGGAGGGATGAGTTCCTGATCCAGGCCAGCCCTCGAGATCCTGAGAACTTCCCCTTTGTGGTGCTGGGCAACAAGATTGACTTGGAGAACAGACAGGTTGGTATCAGTGGGTAACGTCTCCATGAGGACCTCATTTTAAATCATTACCCATGCGGCATTCAAATGTCAGATCCCTCAAACTCCAAGGCCCATTTCCAATGTCCACCCTAACAGGCTGTCTACGCCTACACATGTTTCAGCTGTGTTTTGCTTCCGAATTAAATTGAAATTAATGAAGATCCGTGTTTGTTACTCACTCTCTGAGAATGGCTTAATAATAGCATATTATTAGTGTTAGATCAGATGCAAACACCATACCCTATAACAAAGAACTTTGCACAGTGCTTGCTGCAAGGTACATTTGTTCTTGCTAGCTTTTTAGGACTTCTGTCATTCCAGTTTTTTAACATTAATTTATTACATTTGCACCCTTGTGCATCACACTCTTTTGGGGAAGGGGTGCATTTTGTGGTTATGTTATAGTGACAGCAGAAATACAAAGGGGAAATATGGAATGGTATGCATCGTGACCACTTTGCCACTAGACCCCACTTGTGCTTCAGTCTTGAGAATCCATAAGGATGGACATGGGAACTTTATAATTTTCATGGCGTATGATGATCTTAATGCACTTTATTAAAAAAGAATGATGTAAAATAACATTTCGTTTAACATTTCTGACTTTATTAAAAATGTTTTTTTCAGGCTGCCTGGGTAGCTCACCTGGTATGGGGGCGCGCTTGCCCATATATAGAGGTTCACTCCTCAAATTAGCGGCCGCAGGTTCAACTCTGACCTGTGGCCCTTTGCTGCATGTCATTCCCCCTCTCTCTCCCCTTTCATGTCTTCAGCTGTCCTATAAAAATAAAGGCCTAAAATGCCCAAAAAGTAATCTTTAAAAAAAAATTGTTTTTTTCTTTTGGAGACAACTATGAAACTATCCTTGTACATTCCAGCTCACTGTATTGATGAATCTCTTCCTCTTCATACACACAGGTAACCACCAAAAGGGCTCAGGCTTGGTGTCAGAGTAAGAACAACATCCCCTACTTTGAGACCAGTGCCAAAGAAGCCATAAATGTAGAACAGGCATTCCAGACAATTGCACGTAACGCCCTCAAACAAGTGAGTTACAGTTCCTTGAAATGAAAATGAAAGACGGTGGTTTGAGATGTGTGCTTTTTTGATTTGCATATTATGATGCAACAATAATAGCTGAATAATTTAAAACCCAGTCTTTTTTACTGTCAGTTTATTTCCTATGCTGATTATTTTCTCTATTTTGCTGCCTTTCAGGAGACAGAGGTGGAGTTGTATAATGAATTCCCAGAGCCCATAAAACTGGATAGGAATGACAGAGCTAAACCTTCAGCAGAAAGCTGCAGCTGCTAAGGGACAACTTGGACCATCTTCTCTCTTGGCTTTCTGAAACACCCCGTCACCGGTTACATCACCTGCACCTCGCTCCCAGGGAAAAGACTTCCCTACTGGTCTTCCTCCTTCATGCCATTGGTTCATTCCATCGACACAACCCCTCACGCAGTACGCTGCACATGGATGTAACACCCCCCCCACACACACACACACACACACACACACACACACACACACACACACACACACACACCCACACACCCAGACAGACACATACACACTTAGTACAAAAATGAATACACTAGCTGACAAATCCAGTGCCCAAAGATCACACGAGAGAAGAATGACACCCCTTCTGACCTGACAGTCCCTGACTCAATAGTGAGTGATCTCCTGTCCCGACCACCCATTTTTCTGACTCTCACACTGAGGGGGCAAGATGGAGCTAGTTCAAAGAGTGCAATTGAGAACTCTAGATGGACTGGCTGAATCTCTGGCTAAATGTGAGATGATGTTGGCTAATGTCAGCATCCCAAGTATCTTATAATCGCCCAACTCTCTCTCTCTCTCTCTCTCTCTCTCTCTCTCTCTCTCTCTCTCTCTCTCTCTCTCTCTCTATATATATATATATATATATATATATATATATATATATATATATATATATCTATATATATATATAGATATAAATATATAAATATAAATTGGTGTTATTTCTCAAGCCAATCTAAAACGCATATTTGTTTTTTTGCACTTTCTTTTTATGTTTTTGCATTTTAAATATTATAGAGGGATGACTGATTTTGGGCAACATCTGCTACCACACGGCTTTTGATAAGCTTCAAATTATACCTCCTCACTTGTTTTTCCTGTCAAATATATCAAAAATATATCCCCTGAGAATCTGTTGAACACTGGTGATTGTACTGCCTTTTCCCTTCAAGGTTGTGTGTTAATTGGTTTATAACTGCCTCACACTACAGAAGAAATGTACCTAAGTACGTAGACATTAAGTCAAAGGTGATAATGCAGTCACAGTGTAAAACATGGATTAATTCCTTGATATATTAATATTTGCCTTTTATGTAACATTACTTGTACTGCTACTATTACTGCTGTGTGTGTTATGTCCTTTATCAGACATCTTTCAACACTATGGAATTACAACACGTGTCAACAATACAGCATACACCTGTCTTTTGTCATGTCTTTGTTATTGCTGTTCTCTCTATCTGCTTGTAGCTCAGGTTGGCTAAGTACTTACTATTTTTAACTGATTGTGCATTACAGTGTATAGATGGTAAAGGTAAATGGCTGATGAATTGAACTGAAATGGATGTTCTCTCTTTCCATTTTAAGAAAAGATCCAACATTTTGCCCTGGTATTTCTTCTCCTTATAGAAAAAAAATCACTGCGATGCCAATGATGTTGTCAAAGAAAATTGGGACGTCAAATAAAACTCTTGAATATATCAATGGTGTAGCATTATGTGTCTCAATTTCTGTTTGTTAAATCTCTTAGTTTCTTTATGCATCCACTTGCATAGTGAAAGATATGCTTATTTTTCGTGGCTTTCCTATGTTCCTAAAAGTGACTTAAAACATTTTTGTGATACTAAACTTGGATGAACTGCAGTGTTTGAAAATGTGGTAAATGGTCGCCGGGTTGGATCAGTGGGTAGAGCAGGTGCACATATACTTGGAGGTTTATGCTTCAATGCAGAGTTCCAGGGTTCGAATCCGACCTGTGACGATTTCCTGCATGTCTTCCACCTCTCTCTTTCCCCTTTCTCACCTAGCTGTTCTGTCAAAATAAAGGCAGAAAATCTTAAAACATAAATACAAACGTGGTAAATGCCCCCACACAGGTGTTTTACCTATTTTGGCTGATCAGACCTCTCCTCAGGACTGTGAGTGTTCACAAGGTGCTTGATTGACAGCTCCCTAACTCTCCTGTTGGTGTGGCTGCATCTCAGTCTGTACACTCACTCCTTGTTCACCCATTACATATATGTATTAATAATATATATATACTACATGATAATTACTCAAAAGTTCACTTTATAGCAAGTAGTAAATTAAAATTTCACACAGCCACAGCATAGGTTCACCTAACTTCAATGTCATTGCAAAATGCTGTGGGTCTGCATGGCCTTGAAGAACACAGCCATCCAATGCATTTTTATGTGCCTTTGTAGGTGAATCATGACCGTGAGCCAGCATGCACAATACCAACTAATTGCTGTTCCTACTGTGATATATCTTCTATGTCCAAGGCCTGTAGACCTTTTTTTACAGCAGACATTTTGGACTGTCATAGCAGGAAAAGCATTGATTGATTGCCCTGCATTCCAGGGCCTGGGTTTGTGTAACTTATGACGTACTGGGACACTTGATTAAACTGAGCCATCATTAATGTTGTGCCTATGTGTTTCCTATATGAAAAATGTCTATTCCCATGTCTGTTTAAGCTAATACAGTTCAGTAATGATGTACCAAAATAATGCAGTATGCAGATACTCTGCTTTTTCCTTCACTGAATCTGCTATCCTGCACATTGCCTTACTATAGTATAGACTTAGAAGGGCTGCAGCCAGGATTTTAGTCCAGATTTCCCCAGCACAACTCTATCTGAGAACTTTCTGACAAGCCACTAGCAAAACTGTACAATGTTTTTTCAATTATATTTCCTGTAGCCTATATTTGATATTCTTCCAATATGGGCTAAATCCTGTTTTAGATTATTTTAAAGGCTTTTCTAAACGGTTAGGATTGCCAGACGCTGCAAGAAAAAGGCTAGGATCATCATTAAATGAGTGACATTACATATGTATTTTTTATATGATTTCACTTGACAAATGGTTGATTGATTGATTGATTAATCAAACAGAAATTGCATTTGTGGCAAGAAGAATTTGACTGTGTGGGCAAGACTAGTACAGAAACTCAAACTGAAAAATAAAAGAAACTGTTAAACAAATATTTGATTAAAGTAATAAGCAGGTAGAAGGTTATTGCACGTTACTAATATATAGCAGGATTCTTTTTCATTATAGTATTGCTGAAAATCGCACAGTTTAATTACATGCATGTAGATTCACAGGATTTACTGCTCTTGCTAATTTTGCACAAAACTGCGGTTGCTTTAAAGAGGCAGCTCGTAATAGGAAGCAGAGAGTTCCGGTATGTTCACGGAAAAACCCTGATAAGTGTAAAGTTAACGTTAGCTACTTCCGCCTTTAGCCGCCTCTCATCACACAGAGAAATGGTAAGATAAATTAGACATATGTGCTGATAAAACGAGACAGTGTAATAGTTACATATATATCAGACCTTGTCTGCGTTCATGTTGGAAGGCGCAGCTTGGTTTCCCTCTAACGTTAGTCTTATTTGGACTAGCTAAGCAAGTAGTTAGCTAGCAGGCTAACGTTAGCTGGTCAGTTTCCTAGCTAAAAAAGGCAAACATCCGAGATAATAGAATCCTACTTCGTCATAGTGCATACAGATGTTGATAAAATGTTACTGTTATTATGACGTGTGAGGTTGGTCGTAGCTCCGTAGTAATACTTTGTTGCTAAATAACGTAGCAAGAATGCGAACTACAATGGTGGACACATCTGCTGAACTAACGTTAGCTGACTCTGTTATCAGCTGAATTGATACACCCAGATGATGTTGTATTGCATCGTCTGGAGCTGCGTTGTCCCTCCCTCAGCTTTATTTTTTATTGTTAAATTAACATTTGTTTATATGGGTCAACACTACCAGCAACACCAACACCCGTTGAACTAACTGACTCTTGTGCTGGTATCAGCATGTCCAGATGTTGTGGTGGAGTTGCAAATTCCGTCAGCTTTTCAACATTTGATTAAATTGGTCACAACTTTGCACAAAATTGCACCTGCCTTTCTCAACAGATTCTGGCTTATGTTCTCAAGCGTGGCAGCGTTATTGGCTTTATGCTAGTAAAACATCACTCTGGAGTATAGCTTGATCAATATACTGGATTTCTGAGGGCAATAAAGATAATTAAGAGTTTAAAAAAATCATTAACAATATATTGTCTGATGTCTTTTGACGTAAACGCGTAATAAACGTTTTGATAGCGATCCCTTAGAGGTCCTGTTCTCAATATTAACTGGTCTGGGATTGCCTCCACACGGTCCCCACAGACGGTCCCCAACTCGTCAAATGCTGACGCTTTAGCCGCTTTCCGACCAAGTAGTTACAGGAACGTAGTTATAGGAAAAGTCCACTTCTAAACAGTTCTACTAACTACTCTCCCCCAAAACCGTTTTTTTCCAATTGCATTCGCACTGGCCAAGTGGCCATAGGGACTGGTAGGAGGGGTAAGGGAGTGATGCAAACACGGCAACGGTCTTTATAGCGTTAAAATCAGAAAACAAATACACCAAAAAAGTATGAACTAAATACTAAATCTAATGTATATAGCATATTTGTCATAATTTAAACAAGGTCTGAGAGACCTCCAGCTTACAGCGGGGTCTCTGAGCATGACTGGCCGAGCGTCGAGCTAGCGGCCGGGGCAGGCGCCTGCTGGCTGTCGCCTGCTGGCTGTCGCCTCACTTCATGGAGCTTCTCAACTCCGAAAACTTTGAAGCAAATTGTCAATTCGGCATCAATTTTCGCAAGACTGCCTAGATTCTAAATCTAAACAGTTCATTTCTTGCCTAAAACGTTGTGAAATTAGTGATGAATAAGATGGCGAAAATTGTTAAAATTGTACTGTTGTTGGTCTGTCTGTACCAGAAACCCGACCCTCGTTGACCTAGGTTCCTATGCTGAAAAGGGAAAAGACCCTGCCCTGAAGTAGTAGCTGAAAGAGTAACAGGAACTGCGGCCAGAGGGACTTAAAAATCCCCAAATTGGTCCAGTCGGAACACGAGAAAAAAAGGGTTCTAGGAATTTAATGTTCTAGGAACTGCAAAAATCCCTCCGGTCAGAAAGCGGCTTTTGTCATGGCCCTCAGCATCAGATACCAACGCTCTGAGGAAAAGATTAAGCAGTTTTGTGTTGCATTATTCAAAAAAAGGAAAGAAAAAAAATATATAAATATTCCAATTTGTGATTCAACTAATTGCAATAGTGGACAGAATGCAACGT
This sequence comes from Sander lucioperca, assembly GCF_008315115.2. Classification (NCBI taxonomy): domain Eukaryota; kingdom Metazoa; phylum Chordata; class Actinopteri; order Perciformes; family Percidae; genus Sander; species Sander lucioperca. Next base: position 1,825,413 of record NC_050178.1, read on the forward strand.
GATAGTTACACATAAAGTAAAATGTAGTTGTTTTTTTTTTCTATCAATGTCAGCAACATTTACTGTTCTGTAGCATTATCCTTTTGCTTAGGTCTAAAGTAAGCTAATTTATATCTTAGTAAACATCTACACATTTGAATACGTCTTCATGGAGTTTTCCCTGTGCCAGATTATGAATTCGCACAGGGCAATATTTTTGAAGGAATTTTATTTCTTTAGCAATGTTCAGTCTTTGTGAAATGATTTTTATATTCATATTCTGGCAGAATTGTATTGATGATTTGCAGATTGTGATACTTTGTGGCATTATGTGTGACATGATCGATTAAACGTCTTTGTACATTACATATTATTCTGCAGTTCCGTAATTTCTGCAACTTGTAAGGTCATTTGAGTAAAAATGTCATATTTTTAAACCGGTCAATTAAACTGTGTGACATGTTGTGGCTTAGCTTCTGCAGTTTGAGTGCATTGCTCTCCATTATCTGAATTTGTTATAAAATTAGCCCAGAGTTATCCAAACATTGTTTCATGCCAAGAGCACTTTCCTGGCACCATGGAGTTAAGATGAATTGCTGGTTGTGTCATGACCCAAAGGGAACAACCAGAAGCCCACTCTTGGTCGAAACTCAAGGCAGCCAATGTCCTTATTCTGTAGAAAGTTTTCAGGTGAAGTGAAACTAGGGAAGAGTGCATATTTAAAATGTGTTGATCCACACAACTTCTCACAAGTTGGTCTCAGTTCTGCCTGCCTGTAGATTCAGACATTCTTCTTAAGAACTGAGTCTCATCTACTCTTCCTCACTTTCCTCCCTCAGACGGCAACCCTGCGCCCATATCTCAATGCAGTTCGTGCTACCCTGCAGGCCGCCCTCTGCCTGGAGAATTTCTCCTCGCAAGTGGTGGAGAGACACAACAAGCCAGAGGTGGAAGTACGGTGAGTGTGATTTTTGAAACGGTACACCCAGCAGTGCATGGAATCGGTTTCACCTCTTAGTGCCTGTGGACTGATTTGTGATTTTCACACTTTTTTAGGAGTAGTAAAGAGTTGCTTCTTCAGCCTGTGATCATCAGCCGTAACGACAAGGAGAAAGTTCTGATTGAGGGCTCCATCAACTCTGTCAGAGTCAGCATCGCTGTCAAGCAGGTCTGTCAGGCTGTCGTCCGTGTGCCAATTGTTATGTGTTTAGAGACCCTGATACAAAACAGATGTTCGCTTAGCAATCAGTGATTGATATGATTGATGTAAAGATCAGGACTGTATCTGTAATCCTGAATGTTTCTTCTAAATATTCTGCTGCTGCAGGCAGATGAGATTGAGAAGATTCTGTGCCATAAGTTCATGCGTTTCATGATGATGAGAGCAGAGAACTTCTTCATCCTGAGGAGGAAACCAGTGGAGGTAAGTGGGTGTTGAAAGTTGTCAGTCACATTTACAGGGTTCCCACACATACTTATTCAGTTATGGAAAGTTGTTCATAATAGCATGATGAAAAAATGAGTTGTCATGTGAAAAGTTATATGGAACAAAAATGAAAATTATTTTTTTATTTTATATTATATATATATATATATATATATATATATATATATATATATATAAAAAATAATGAATGTAGTGCCCTGAATGACCTTAAATGGTTAGAGCTACATTTAGAGGGAACCTTTTTTATTTATTTTTCCATTGTCAGTTATTGCTGTTTAAAGTTTAAAACACTGTTTTGTCATCCATTCTCATTTCACAGGGCTATGACATCAGTTTTCTCATCACCAACTTTCACACAGAGCAGATGTACAAACATAAACTGGTGGACTATGTCATCCATTTCATGGAGGAAATTGACAAGGAGATCAGTGAAATGAAGCTGTCTGTCAACGCCAGGGCTCGTATTGTTGCAGAGGAGTTCCTCAAAAATGTAAGTTGTAGTTTTTCTACAATTTTCTGCATCTCAATGCTCGCATTGATGCAGCATTATGCACACGTGGTTAAGTTTTTGCATCATTTTTACACGAGGGTGTCTTGAGGTTTGTATGGTAGGACTTTGATTCAGTCATGTATTATGCTGTTATTTAAGGGCTATAATGTTAATGTTACAGGTGATGAAATTACACTATTAGTAGAAAGAAAGCTAATATAATTCTTCTGTCTTTTAGATTTACTGTAGCTTAGACATTGTTTTGTTTTTTCTTGCAGTTCTGAAAGAGCGAGAAAACCTGGAAATGCATTCCTTTCACCAATCTTGGCCGTCACTGTGGAGCTTTCACATCACAGAGCAGAGAGGAGACAAAATCTGATCAGCCAAGACAAGTTGAGAAAAAAAAATAAGACGTACAGTAAAGATGTACAGGCCAATGGAGTTTTTCCCTTTAACCTTAAAATGCCCCTTGCTCAAAAATATTGATTTTTGTACATAATGAATATTCACACCAGACATTAATTAATTTCTGACTTTAGAACATTAGAAGCTAGGGCAGGTCCTTAAAAAGGTATTTGTAATCAATATTCATGAGCACAGGTAAAGGGATTTAAATGTTATTTTAAATATATATTATATGCACATAAATTTAATTTGGTTGTGTTTTGTTATGACAGACCTTAAACCATGAGGGCAATCAATTGGTGTACGTTTTTTGTAATAAACCCTATTATAGATGAAAATAATTAAAATAAATATACTTGCTGGAAGTGAAGATAAATAAAAGCATTATTCTTTGTATTTTAGTGATTTCTTATGTGTTATAAAACGGAGCAAACAGCAGCTCTGTCTTTACCCCAAACATTTAAGGTTTATTGAGATTTTGACAGCTGGAGACAAACAAGGCATTTGGAATTATAATTTCAGTACAGTAATAAACAATATTAAATGTATAATTCCAAAAAAGGTTCTCCAAAAAATGACGTACAATACATGTTGATTTACACACACAACTTACATCACACAAACGTGTGTACAGTTTGCACAGTACCTTTTTTGTATACTCAAACAGGCATTCATTTGAATGATAACTTATTGGTCAATCAAACACTGCCTTTTTATATGACCGACTGAAGATTTGTCATAGCCTTTCACCGTATGTCTTAAAAACTGAAACACAAAGTCCATCCCAAAAATCCTTTTTGGTTTTAACATAAGAGGAAGGGCCTCATCCCAAGATTTCTGATTAGAGAACATAAGCTACATCTGTGTTCGTTGCCTTTCCAATGTTATTTCCATCCTTTGTGGTGAAAAGATTCCATCTTCTCCTTTGGAATGTTTTAAGATTTATATTTATAAATACACTGACCACAATGGCTGCATCGTTAGTATACATCTTAATATAATTCAACAACTAGCAAGGGAATAACAGTTTAAAAATGTAAAACGTTCATTTGTTTTCTGAAAACTCAACAGTCAGGGTTTAAGGACTTTGATCAAGAGCATCTGACCTGAAGTAGTTAGTCTTTTCACAGATTTTTTTGGGGGTTAATAGTTTTTCATACAGTACAAACATCTTCAGAAAAACTGGAAGCATTATGGCAGTATACACAGTGCACAATATACAGTAGATATTAAATAGTCATGGAAAAATGTGCTGAAATTTAAGTGAATAATATCAATGCAACCATAACTGTATAAAAAATATTGGCATTTTCCTCACTAAGAGTTGAGCTACAGTAGCAGTTTAGTGTAGTTCACAACAGAACAGATGTATAAAAATGGATTACATTTAGTAAAAGTGCTTTACAGTTTAAGTCTGGGCAGTTGAACAGCACCGATCCCATAATGCAGTTCAGCGGTCCGAACAGAAAATGGGCTGATGTCTCAGCTGGAACAGGGAGTGCAGGAGATTAGAGGTGAGCTGGGACTGTCTGCAGGGCGTCTCCTGTGGTGCGCTGCACATTCACATTCTGAAACAGTGAGAGAGAAAATAATCCTACATTACTTATCAGACATTTACAAATTTACTTTTGCTCATTGAATAATAGCTTGATATTCATATATTGATCAACACAATGACTTGGATACAATTAGTTAAATGAAGGCACAATTCATGCTTTCATCTGGTATAGGATATGAATGGACCTTGTGAGTGCTGTTAGTGGTTTGTACTGTAAATTAGTCATAAAATACATCTCTTAAAATGTAGATTTACATTATAGACATTAATACATGCTCATGGTTCATAAGTATTCATACATTACTGCTTTACTGAGACAAATCATTCAATGTCCTACTCAAACCCTTACTGTGTGTGTGTGTGTGTGTGTGTGTGTGTGTGAGACATAGAGAGAGCTGTACTTATAGACACATTCTAGTCATTGTCTGACAACAACTGATCACTGATGTATTCAACAGAAAAAAGTAACAGGAGAAAGTGTTTATTTTTCCCATTTGGATTTTTATATTTATAATAACCTTCACAAACACAAAGAAATCTGTTAGTTTACATTTGATCTCCAACAACCAGTTAACACTATTAATGATGTTATAGTTAACAGTGAACATCTTGATTCGAGCGGTCTAGTGATGCAAATTTTGTTGGGCATTTCACATTAACCCTTCACATTTAAACAGTAAAAACGTGTTAACATAGAGACAAAGATTAGCTTAAAAAAACTTACTGCAATGAAAATTATATTGTGCGTCAATTCATATGCAGCATGTTGAGGTAAATGTATTTGTCATTTGTATGCAGAAGTATAAAAAACAGGCTTTATTTTAATTAAATCAGGGTAACATTCATTGTTAAAAAACAAACTACATGGTATTTAAAGATTTACACACGCACGCATGCACAGAAAAAATCAAATGAGAAAGCTGATATGTACAATGGGTTATACGAGCTACATATAGGCTACTTCTACACTTGTGAGGAACCTCATTGACAATGCATTTCCTAGCCCCTTACCCTAAACTGAATTTAAACCTAATTCTAACCTTGACTCTAAAACCAAGTCTGGACCCTCAAACAGCCCTTTAAAAAGGTCCAGCCCAAATGTCCTCACTCCCAAGGTCTAAGTCAAATTGGTCCTAACAAATATAGACGCACAAGTACGCTAACCCTACAAAGATGTAAAAGGGAGAAAAAATGTGTTGGACCTGAGAACTCAGCACCCTGCAACTAGTCAAAACACAAGCAAATGGAGAAAACATCTTAACCATAATCACAGCATACATTTGTCTATGGTGTTCCTCAAGGTTTTGGTGTCTTAATGTGGTGTTATGGAGGAATTTCCGACCATTTTTATCAATTTTCGAGTGGTAAACAATTGTTAAATTTAGTACCAAATCTGTGAAACAAATGGTATCAACCCAAAAATTGCTGCAACAACTTATGAAACATAAGTGAGCATATAGTAGGTATGCCATCATATAATTTCAATCATAATGTTGAGCCCTTATACACCAGGGGAATAACATGCAGCAAACGGTCTGGCCAGCTGGGAATCGAACCGGCGACTAATTGCCCAGGGCATTTGCACCCATGTGGTATGCGCCCTAATCACACGGCTATTGGGTCGCCCGAATATTTTTTATTTCTGATTTATGACTAGAACAACCTGACACACAGTGCTGAGCTGCATCTTCAGTTTATCTTCAGGTTCCCAGCTTTCAGATGATGTACACCACTTCTATGTGACGTATACTGTTGACCTTTTATCTACCCCTGAACATCCCACCCCTTTAAAAAGGGGGTGGAATGCTAAGAGGTTAATATAGCCAGCCTCTTTTGTTTTATTAATTTCCATTGTGTTCTGTGAGATTTGTAGGGTTGTGTTTTCTCAGCATTTTGTCTTATTTAAATGTGTTTTCTGAAGTTGCAGTGCGTTGAGCTCTCAGGGCCAATGTAGGAAAAAGCCAATTTCTGCTCCGACTGAAAGGCAAAAATGAAATGAGAGAAAAGTCATTGCTGACAGGATGGAGGTAGGAGTGTCAATGGTAAGTGATGTCACAGTTGTCTTGATTGCTGTCAGGGATCACTGGTAGATGGAGACTGAACACGGTTTCCTCTGCCATGTGTGAAAGATTTACATTATCTGTGCAATAAGAAGAGAGGGACGGATCAGCACTGACTGTGAAGCCTTGCTTCAGGAGGGAGATGCAGGATAAATATGATGGAAGACATACAATGGGCCTTTCCAGAAATCAAAGAAAGTCACACACAGCTTTTACAGTTAAAGTGTTCACTGTGAGGCATTCTCCTGCTTGAGTCCCCGATACAAGATGTGCAGTGAGGTGAATCAACCCTGAAGCGGATTCAAGTTTTCTACGTCGTCTGCTGAGAGACATTTCTGTGTGCTGCCTGGGATACCTACCTCTGGCCTGTCTCTTTGTGTGTTCACAGAATCCACGCCTAAATAGACAGACTCCACTTTACATCCTGAGAAAGAGCAAACAAAGCAAGGCTTATTAACACAAAATTATCTTTGGTCATACTATTTTTCTCTAGGTGGCAAGATTACATTGGACTTCAAATACAAATATTTTGAAGGTATAATATGCAGTGTTATCCTAAAAAAAACAATGTATAGACTAATACACACAAAAAAATCATCACTTATGACCCACTAGAAGTGTGTGGTAGTGTCTGTATCTGCAGAGACTCTGCCCTCTGCCTGTATTTTCTCTTTTCTTCTTATGTTTCGGTGTGCAGGACGTTTATGGGTGTCGGCAAAGAGCCTTTGGGCCTCATGTGGGTGTGTAATCCCCAGCCAATAACAGCGTGCAGGTAGTGCAGCCTATTCTAATTCCTAAAACCACCGCTTTGCCCATCAGCGTCTCATACCAACACCCAAGTTTAACTGTCACACACACAGGGAAACAGACAGGATGAAGCTCTGCATTAACTCATAATCCCGCAATGCTGCACCTTCCCAGGGAGGTGTGGGTGTGTTTATCTTTAATTTAGAACATAGCCGCCATGAAACTGCATTCTACGGCGTGCCCTCACTTCATTTATTCTTTAGCTCTCTCGACCGCTGTGTTCTCTCTCTGGCTCTGAGCCAGGGGGGGGAGAGGTCAACTTTGAACACTGTGTGTTTTCAAACAGTAAGCAATACTCACTTCATATTTTACCTTCAAAATAAAAAAAAATAAGATTGTTATGTTTCAGACAGAATGATGCAACAAAAAAACATGGATGCCTTTTTGGGTAACTTAACGTGGAAGATTAATAATAGTCAATATTATATGTCGATATAAGCCTAGAAAATTATAGAACTCACCGTAAGCCATGGGGGTCAACTTCAAAACCGTGTGCAAAGGACACTTAAGGTAAGGCAACTCATCTGTGGAGACAGAGACAGAAAGTTATGAAACATCTTTGAAGTTGCAGGGTTAAGTTGTACAGCATATTTTCATTTAAGGCTGCCAATGGTGCTTTTCAATATGTTGTTGTTTAGCCAAAGTAATATATTACGTTTTTTTTTTTTAATTAGCCTGATGCATATCATAAAACAGCATATAATCAGAAAACGCTTAGATTTTTTGTTCATATCGTCTACTGTAAGTCCTTCATACCTGCAGTCTTGTCCAGGAAATATGCAAGAAGACAACGCATGACGGCCTGGTGACAAACGACCAGAATATTCTCCTGTCTCTCCAACTCCATGATCACAGGCTCCAGTCGCTGCACCAGGTCTTCATAAGACTGACAGAGAATCAAAGACTGTTCAAAAACACACAGTTTACAAGACACAAACATATCCATTCACCTCTAAATAATAATAACGAGACGTTTGGAGGAACCACATTCTCACCTCTCCTTTAGGATAGCGGTAGCGGTACTTGTCTTGGTCTCTCAGTGCAAACTCCAGAGGGTAATGCTCTTGGATCTCCTCGTACATCATTTCCTCACACACACCCTTAGTAAAGAGGGGAAAAGATGTGTTTAGCTTGAGCAAACAAATTCTTAAAAAAGGACTGTTGTATTCATTTATGATAAACACAGGAATAGACATACAGCATCTATTTCGTTGAGGGACTTCCACTGTTCATACGGCACTCCCAAGCACTCCGCTGTCTGAATTGTCCTCTTCATTTGGCTGGTCCACACTTTCAGATCTTTGATGTTCTGGTCCTGGATGAATTTCCTCAGACTTTTGGCAAACTGGAACCCAAGAGACCGAATCCAACCAATGAGAACAATCATTTCTCTTCAAAAACCATACTGGCATATCTTTTAGACTACATTTAAACTCACACGTGACTCAAACACGCACCTCTTTTCCTCTGGCGGACAAGCCAGAGTCTCCTCCGATCCGTCCCTTGATGTTGAGGTCGCTCTCCCCGTGGCGACACAGGTAGATGGAGCGTGGCGTGATGTGAATGTTCATCAGGTAGTAGACGATTCGGCTTTGGATGTGGTCAAGGACGCGGTTCACCAGGTAACGACAGCCCACGTCCATGATCTTTATGTAGGACAGATCCCTGGAGCAAAGAGAGTCAGTCAACCGTCTGCGATCTTGACAAGGTAGTTTGATCTGATGATAGTCATTTTATGTTTCCTCACCTGTCCAGAACCTCGTCCAGAGGCTGGTAGGAGGACTCGTAACACTTGATCCTCTTCATGAAGTCCTCAATGACCTCCTCTGTGTTGCAGTGTGTGTAGTCTGGGCTGTCCAACTTAACTTGCTACAAAGGGAAGAGGGTGTGAGCAGAGAAAACAGGACAATGGCACTGCTTTCAGCCTTTTCTTTTTACACTGAGTGTGTTTGTTTAGATTTGAACCAGAGCTTGAAAGTCTTCTTGGGCAACCTTCATATCACCACATTTTAACTGCTTTTGGCTTTGAATGCCAGTGTGAAAACACCAAAACACGCACATTTTTTTTAAAACTTCGCAATGTCACTATCATTTGCAAGGAAGAGTGAATTTGTAAGTAAGTATTACTTATGTCGACCATTTTTTTTCTCTCTCAAAATAACTACAGAACATTGTTTGCTTATCATATTTTCAATGGTTTGTACTGGATAGAATAAAAAGAGAAAAGGCTTACCACTATGTTTTGTGCAATAACATCTGGGTCCTCACACACAGACTCCACAAAAAATACCTGCATTGACAAGACAATATAATAAACTTAGAGGCCATCAAGTTAAAGTGACTGATTGAATTCAATAAAACCTTGCCTTGGTTAACCTACCTTGAATCCATTCTGCTCAGCGAACTTGATGATGGTTCCTCGTCTTTCTCTTGTTGTATTTGTGGCATCAAACACCTGAAACAGCAGGAAAAAAAAACACTCCTTATGAGATATGATAAGATAGATTTTATTGTCCCGAAGGAAATTTGTCTTGGACACATACACATACAGTAGTGTTATACAGCCCTGATATGTATTGATATGATGATTTGCCATGGAGAACCATGGGACAGCATCAAGGACTCACCGCCACCTGTCCTCCTTCCACACTCAGGTACTGCCGGACATCATTAAGTGCTGCCAACGCACACTGGCTGTGGAAGGACAGCAGACACAGACTCAGTGTACTGCAAAAATATGTTACCCAACTACATCGATGATTATTTAGGCAGACACACTTTAAACATTTCAACCGTATCTTTAGATGCTGTGTGTTGTAGAAATTTGTCACATGAAAAACAATATGAGACAACCTTTTTTGATTTTACTGTATGTTATGTTTTTAGTCTTGGTCCTTGATGTAAAGTATTTTGGATACCTGCTGTTTGCTGTAAAGAGCTATATAAATACATCTTGAATAAAAAATGGTTTAAATCATAGTATTGTGAATCATTTGGGTTTTTTAAGATGAAGACATATTGCACCCAACAAGTCCAAGGCAAAAAGAAGATGGTAAAAGGGTTACTAAAATTACCCATCACAAAAAATGTATAATTAGGAATAATTAAAAAACTGTGTTTGTGCATAATAAGTCCAAGTTGAACAAGAAAGAAACTCTCAAAATCTGTAATATTTGTTTAATTTATGTTTTCATTTCCAAATAAGTAGTTTAGGTCCTAAAAACAATTTTTTTTCTAATAATGGTCTACAGAATTACCTTAAGAAATATAACTTGTCATCTGGATACAGTACTGAAGTATTATGTTATTACTGTATATAAAGTGTATATCAGGGTAGTCAACCATGTACCGCAGAGAGATTAAAGTCTGCCGGTTTTCAGTCCGTCCGATCACCTGAAAACCTGCAGACTGTTGGCTGGTCAGTGCTCATGGTTGGCCAATCAGTGTAGACTTACCGTCTGATTTTTAACCCCTCTTCATTATCTGGACGGAAGAACTCAAAGGACTTGTAGATCTTTAGACACTCCCTCCGGTACTGGCCAACATTGAACTCTGTTACAGATGAAAAATGTGTATTTTTCAAAAGATGGGAGTACAGCTGGTTTCTACAATGTGTTGGGGCTGTAGCTGGTACCTCTGGTTGGCACACCTATCCAGTTTAAGTAGCGTGTAAGCTTCTTTGAAATGTAAGTCTTCCCTCGAGCTGGAAGTCCAACAGTCACAATAAGGGTCGGGCAGTTTGTCATACATACTGAGAGAGAGAGAGAGAGAGAGAGAGAGAGAGAAACACAGACTTTTAATAGATTTAACTCACTTCTTCTCACACATTTAATTGGCTTAGTGTGGCTTGTCAACATTATTCCATTCAGTAAGAGTTTAATAGTCTTGAAGGTTGTTCATAATTACACCCGACAATGAGAACACTTGTTGCAAAGATTTTGAGACAAGCTGTTAATGAGAATGAGAAAAAATGAAGGGATTAACTTTAATTGTTAATTACTTTCTTTATTTTAAATATTTAAATTGTCATTTTTAATACACGTTAAAAGTAGGTTCAAATGCTAAACTCCTGCGCATAAAAAAACATTACAACCCTGAGCTCTTTTGCATACAGTATATCCCTCCTCGTGTTTACTGAGACACTCCCTCACCTCACAGACCATATGGGAAAAAGAAGAAGAGACTATTCAGTGAATAACGTAGTAATAAATACATGTATACTAGAAGGTATAGGTATAGGCCCAGATGCGGATGCAGGGCTGGACTGCTTGATTTCAAAGAAACAGCAATAAGGAAAGCAGAGCTTGACTCAGCAAAAACAAGCCTGCAGAGACAGCAAACCAGAGTGAGAGCGAGTGGCTGAAATAAAACACAGCTGCTCACTCTCACATCCTCACTAACACAGGTCAACACCCATCAGACATGTTGGCTGTGAGTGGGGTAAATCGATGTATTTGGGTCATGTGTGTATCATGGCCAAACCCAATTCAGCGAGCTTGCAATAATCCCTCCAATCGCGAAATGTACTTCCATGCCTGTGATGTTAGGAGGGTAAATAAACCAGATAAGATGGTGCAACACTGCCCAGCACAAAAGGCAAGAATAACAGTTATTCAGCAACTAATTCGTGTGCTTCATCTAAAACAACCGTGCTTCATCTAAAACAACCGCAAATGTCACATAAAGAAACATATTTAAGAGCAAAGACGAACTGGGCCCAGGAAAACATGAATAAAAGAAAATATGATGAAAGAAAAGAAAATATATTAGCAGCATCACATCCCAGTCACATCATTTGCGGCACTTAACGGCCAGCTGCATCTTACCCCGTCTCTGAGCTATGTGCCCGTTTTTACACGGCATCCAGATCTTCCTAAGCGGGTTCTGGGTGAGCTCCCGCGGGGAAGTCTCCAACATGAACTCATCGTTGTCTAACATTATGGATGTTGGATCACTGCTAGCCTCCTAATGTTAAACTGAGGCGGTGGGCTGTAGCCCTGACAGTGTGGCTCAGGGGGGGTGGATGTCACATATCAGCTGAGAACAGCGGTTGTTCATTACCGTAACGACTGGAGACTGAGCGCAACACAGAATGCTGGAGCAAAACAAGGAGCTATGGACAGAATGTGCAGTAACCAGCATTTCAGTCGTGTTATTTTCACCTTAACTATAACGGTCTTAATTTGTATTTTCAATTATTTACTAATTTCATGTTCCAGTGTTATCCCAGGCATTTATCACTGACTTGTTTCCAATTTAATTTTTCAGCAGCACACAATGCACTAATATGCTTCTTTAAGACTGGGAAGGCACTTCGTCTCGGTAATGATGTACTCAAAAGATAAATAGAAATATAACGTTTGACAAAATAATCCTATAACTCAAAGTCTATTTAGCCTAGTAGCTTTTCCAGAGCTTAGAAATATAATGGAAACTGGCAAACCATAAAATATTGCTCAATTCACTAATACATGATAACTTTCCTTTGTCAACCATTAACAAATGTACCATTATTCACAGAAAGATAGCTACATGTTCGGGAATGGGAGGCTTTGTTTAAGTTTGTTTTGTTAACTTTTTGTAGCACATTCTGTTTTTGTTGTCTTTTGGACAGTCTTGTGATGCTCAATATTTGAATTAACCTTCTGTGGTGTAAACTAATACAATTTACTGAATCCTTTTTATAAATATTTCCAGACGATAAGCAAACAAATACTTAATTCTAAGAAACCACCTTTTTAAATGTTACCGTAATGATGCGGGAGTGAGCAAAAGAAGCTGAAAAAAAGCAGATGTTAAAACAAAAACAAGCGTTACGCTGCTCAAATGCAGCACACATGGGCAGTGAATGCAGCTGAGAAATGAACCAATCAGAGAAGAGATAAGAGGTCCAGCGGCCAATAGAAGAGGCGGCTCTGTGGTAAGGAGGGCGTGTTGACTGCATGGAGCTCAGATCGTTTAAGCCACTCACACGACCCATTCACGGGCCCCACAGGCCACTCTCGTGGTAAAAGTCGCCAACAACTTCAACATCAGATAATGTAAATCTTTTTTCAATTTGGGTTTTGGAAACCCAAATATATTCAGTATGCAATGATATAAAAACACAGAAAAGCAGCAGATCTTCACATTTAAGAGTCTTGAATCAGCAAGTGTTGATAAATGACTTAAAACAATTGTCAAATAATGTTTATGCAGATCAACTAATTGCTTCATCAACTAATCATGTCAGCACATAACCAATTATTTGTTCTCCAGTACAGTTAAGTCTTCCATGAGGTCTCAGGTTCAGTTACAGCATTAACATGCATTAGTTTTAATTAATTGTCGTCTCTGTACAGCAATGTTGTCGTCCTAAGCCAAAATGTGTGTTTATACAACAAAGGCAACAGATAGAAAATGCTGACTATATCAATATCCTGCATGAGACAAGAAAAAAAGAAGTCCAGTACAGCAGCCAGAACATCATCAACTATCTATGCAAAACTGGTTCAAGTTTCACTTTAAAGTAATGACTGAAAACATCCAGACTTGTACTGAATATGGACGCCTGCGTTGTGTTTGTTTTCAGCCCAATGAGACTAATGTAGGGTCAAAGCTGTAACACCAGGTGGCGCTGTGTACTTTCACCAGTGTTTCTGAGTAGTAGACTTGGGTATGTGACATGACAGGTGTATTGCTCAGGACCCAAGCATCTAAAATAGAGATCATTTGTGTGTGTGTGTGTGTGTGTGTGTGTGTGTGTGTGTGTGTGTGTGTGTGTGTGTGTGTGTGTGAAAATAAAGAAGTATAATTGAATTAAGCAATCACATGAATACACTTATAAAATTACAAATCAAAAACTAAATAAAATTCTATAAAGTATCTCTAATGTCTTGATGACGTTGTAGCTTGCCTGCCTGCTTTTACTTTCCCTCACTCATCTCTTCCTAGACTTACATAAAACATATTCCTCAGCTGCAATTAAAATCTTCATTAGAAGTTTAAATCTCTACATCTAATGTGGGCTGGACCTTTTGATTCTGAAACGTGTGGCATGTTAGGCTGAGTGCCAAATTGTCACACCTCTGGTTAGCTTTCTCTCTGTCCTATTTATTTTTTGAGAAATGTAACAACTCAGTGATTAAAATGCTGAATAACAGGTGTTTTAAGGCTGACAAATGCTAGTAACGATCATTTATAGTATGACCAGTTGCAGTGTTTGGCAGTGAAGTGTGATTTGCAGCAAGTTGGTACAGGGTTAAACACTATCTTGTCTGGATCATATATTACCAAACACAGCCTAAAATATGCATTGTTGTATCCATTAGGTTACGTTATGTTGTGTATGTAACAGAGGTATAACCTAATAGTGATTTAGGCTAGAGCGTGTGAGTTGTTTTAGTTTAAAAAGATCAGGACCTTTTGGTTTCTGCTGACCTTCTACACTTCAAACATATGATTGATATTTGCATTAAGATGTAGTTACCCTCCCATTTTGCAGCTATGACAGCCTCCACTCTTGGGAAGGCTTTCTACAAGATGTTGGAACCTGACTGCAGGGATTTGCCAGACACTGATAAGGCAATAAGGCCTGGCTTGCAGTCGGCATTTGAACTCATCCTAAAGGTGTTGGACGGGGTTGAGGTCAGGGCTCTGTGCTGGCTAGTCGCCTTCCTCTGCACCAAACCTAGAAATGTCTTCATCATTTCTTCATTGACCTAGTTTTGGGAACAGTTTGGGGAAGAAGGCCTATCCTTTTTCAAAATGACATTACTACATACTATTGCCTAAAATACCATTGAATGCTTTACTGTTAAGATGTCCCATCAACTACAACTAAGGGGGTTAGACCAAACCATTAAAAAAACAGACTGAATAAAAGTGTGTGGACAGAAGAATGAAGCTCAAGAAGACGCTCAAGGAGATAGCTGGTTTTGTCCAATCAATAGTCCGAAACACAAAGATATTCATTTTACACTGATATAAGCCAAAGAAAAACAGCAAGCACCCACACTGGAGAAGCTGCAAACAGAGATTCTTTTTGGCATGTTTGTTTGACAAATGACTTAAACGATTACTTGATTATCAAATATGTTGGCATTATGTTTATTTATTATTTAAAAAAAAAAAAAAATTATTTATCAAAGAATGGACAAAATCACTGGAGTTCTCTCAAAGTTCATTTTTACTTGCAAGTAGAGTCAGTTTTACAGCACTTCAGCACACAACAGTGTCTTTTTAAAAAGGAGTAAAGTTAGTTATTCGGTTCATGCAATCAGTAGCTTTTCTTCTTATCTCTGGTCATGCCCGGCATCTCCTCCACATTAAGCGCTCCACCCTCAGGATACATCCTGTGCTCTTTGCAAAGTCACTCATCTTTCATGATTAAAGGAGAATTCCGGTCGATTTCAACACATAGCTATGTTGTTTGTTGTCACGTAGTGCTGTCAGTAGCGAGAAAAACGAAAATAATCAATGTTGCCTACACCGAGTTATGCTACTGCTAGCTTTCGCACCCTGGCGGCTGAAAAGGGGCAGGTTTTAAATGTGCTTTTAGCCTTCACATACCCTTCACCATACCTAGAGATTGGCATGGTTTTATTTCAGTTAGCCTAATAGCTGGTTTGATTTGCATTGAGAAATGATTTTATGGAAAGTACCCCATGCCAATATCTAGGTATGGTGAAGGGCATGTGATGATGTGGGGCTATTTCAATTCCAAAGGCCAAGGGAACTTTATCAGGATGCATAGTATCCTGGATCCATGAAATAACTGGCCTTTAAAAATAAAATGCATACATTATATACATTATTCATTCACAAAGAAAATTGGTGTCCTTAAAGGTTGGATTTTCCTATTTTTTTTTAATTAAAGGCATTAAGATCAATTTCCAAAAGATGATTTTTGTATTCGTCTTTTTAGTCAACTTTAGCATGGGTTCATTAACCTATGAGCACCACTGTATGTGCACTGGCTGTTAGCACAACCTTTATGCATTTCTTTCACATCTACTGCAGCCATATTCACTGTGTTCACTCGGAAGGAATCAGTTCACATGGCAAGGCACTTGTAATGACGTTTTCAATCACAAACATGTTAAGAGGCTAAACGCACGTTTAAAACCTTCCCCGTTTCAGACGCCTGGGTTCAAAAGCTAGCAGTAGCATAACTCGGTGTAGGCAACACCGATTATTTTCGTTTTTCTCGCTACTGACAGCACTACGTGACAGCAAACAACATAGCTACGTGTTGAAATCGACCGGAATTCTCCTTTAACACATGAAAGAAAGAAATACTAAAACAGAAATACTAAAACAGCAGTTTGGATGCAAATGGTTGAAAAAGGAAACTGAAGCAAAACCGTTCTAAGCATAATTTTTCTAACACATTAATTTTGTGACAATCAACTATAATTAAATAACTAATCTTTTCGGCACTAATTTGTATCTAGTCTAATCCAGAATCGGTCCTTGTGTGTTACATGCGACAGGCTGACAGAGAAGGCCTGTTTCATCTGAGCCTGAGCAAGCAAGATTTACTTCTCCATCGTACAGAAACGTTGCTACTAATGTTGCTATTTGCAAGCATACATGTACAAAAATAACAAAAAACAACCTTGCACTTAAATGTTCCCAGATGTCAAAACATCAGTTTGATCAGTTCACTGGGCAGGCGTACAATGACTGCATAGGCATTTACACATACAAATGTAGACTACCAGCTCTGCCTGAAGCCTATAATGAGATTCTGAGTGAGCGGGTGACCTTTCCCCCAGATAGAGAGCAGACATAGGGAGGGAGGTGCAGTGAGCCAGCGA
Source organism: Sander lucioperca (assembly GCF_008315115.2). Taxonomy (NCBI): domain Eukaryota; kingdom Metazoa; phylum Chordata; class Actinopteri; order Perciformes; family Percidae; genus Sander; species Sander lucioperca. Next base: position 1,841,959 of record NC_050178.1, read on the forward strand.
GTGAGTCGATGAGCGAGGATGAGAGGGAGCGATTTATTGTGATTATTTGGGATCTGATGGAGATAAAAACGGGGAAAATAAGGATTAGAGAGGTGGAAAAAGAGGGTGGGAGAAGGTAGATTTACTGCAGCTGGCAGCGTCTAAGGAATGGGGGTAAATATGTTCTGAGGTATAAATGTAGGGATATAATCTGTGTTGGGTCTGCTGCACCCACTAAAGCATATTTCTCTCCGTCTGGAGTTTAAACACATATGGGCTATGTGGGCACTCTAGAGACAAAGCTAACTCAATGCTTTCACAATCATGGTCTTTTTGTCATCACATTTACATCACTGTTAACAGCGAGGACATCTTAATATGCACGTAAACTGTTATCACCATACTAAATAGCTAAAATACAAAGTAGCTGTTTGTATTTCGTTCTTAAAATATAGGCCTACACAAGTATGTCACTTTCCAGCATGTTTTTCCTGTTTTTCTGCTTAGCCCCACCTCTCTCTCTGTGTGTTGGCAGACAGACAAGCCAGCAGAGCACATCTCCTACTCACTAACACAGCCTGAGCTTTATTCATCCCTAGTAAATCTGCCAACATTTAAACCACAGTGACCATATTCGTACAAGAAACAGCAGTGGATCTACCCTCAAGATACAAAGTCTATATCAGAGACTTGGTAGAGTTTGTCTCTCTGCATGGCGTTTGTCAATATGACAGCACAGTAACATAATGTTTAACAGGCCCTCCAGGCTTCATGAAAAATAGAGTTACATAATAGCCTATTCTTTAATAACTAAATCACTGGATTATATAGGCTATAAGCATTGGTTCAGATGCCATTCATATGCACATAATCCTTTTTAGTATGTGAAGTATTCATCGAGGAACCTCAATAGCAGGCAATATTGAGTAAGCTGGGTTAGACAGCCCGCAAACGTTAACACAGAAAAGTTCAGGCTGAAATGTTTAGAGCAACTTTCAGGCACCTTTAGCACACGTCATCCCTGTTAGACCAGGATTTTGGACCCAAATTGACACTTAAGTCTCTCCTTCATCTGTCCAATCCACTGCTACACATGTTACTTACAATTGGTTAAAATTAATTTGTGCCTACAAGAATTACTATAACAAAAAAAGACATGTAAAAGCAAGTTTTGGTATTTTATTCACAGCCATTGTGTGAGCCATATGGAGAGCTCCTAAATTTGTGATGCCCAAGGATAATGCTGGAAGTCCTGCAGCTGAACCAGGGGTTCCCTGGAGAGTAAAAAAGAGCCTGGAGGCCAGTGTATGACCATCTGATCATAAGTTTTACTCTCTCCTCCTGCCATAAAGATTGGTCAGACAGTATTATTACCTTTGCATCCTAATGAGCAGACCCATAACAACAACTATGCTAACTCTAGACATTTCTCAAACATTCTTGAGTCCCAACTTAATCTCTCAGATCTGTTTGGGGGTCTTTGACACAACATTATAATAAGTGTCATGACGTGTTTAACATCCTCTCGTAACTGCCAGTCCATGTTAGCTTACAGGCTAGCTAACCCAGCAGCTGCAGCCAGGCTTAGCAAATAGGGAGATGTTAGCTACCAATGCATCCTTGGCATTTGCAAACTATTTCTTCGCTACGTGAAAGGTGAAATACCCAGTCTTTCTCAAATGTCACGGCTGTGTGCCGCCTGCAGCCTGTGCCGCCTCTCCTGGTTAGGAACTTGGAAGCCCTGTCAGCTCTGAAGCATGCCTACGTGACACAGCCTTGTTTACTTCCTTCGCTCGCTAGCCCAGCTGCTCTGCAGCACTCACTGCACACAATGTCGACTGACAAGAGTGTCAAAAATATATAAGTGCAGAAGTGAGAACTCAGCAGGAGTTTGCACCCTACCTGCCCTGTCCCGCGTGTTTCTCGGGCGGCATGAGCCCCTCATGGTCCAGGTTTAAAGCCTCTTCTTCCCAGCGTGGTAAGCAGCGGGAGTCCCTACAGCAGCACAGGCAGCAATGAATGAAGCAAGTGAGCGCTGAGAGAAACGCGCGCTCATCATTGCGTCCATAAGCGCGCACAAGCACATCCACTTGTTATTGTATTGTTTAGCTGTGCTCATGTAGGCCTAGCTCTATCTTTACCTCTACCCCTGTCTGCATATATATTTTAAGCCCTTTTTGTGTATGAACAATAATCAGTCATATATGCACCAGCCAGCTGTGACCCTGGACCCCAGACCACACATGGGCCCCAAAAACCCAATATTGTTTTTTGTTAATTTCATTAATTGTAAAAATTGAGAATTTTCACCACTTAAGTACAAAATCAACCAAGTTGGGTCCTGCATCAACACATAACCCTCATCCCTGTCTTGTAGGTGAATGTGTCAAAATATATGATAGCTTTATTATTTCAGTTGTGCTCACATGGTGCAGATGGTTAAATGTTAAGTATTTTCACATGGTCTTGTATTTGCCGGTTCTATAAGTAAAAAACAGAAACAACTTGAACAGTAAGTTATACCTAGACAGTACAGATCTGTTCAAAATTATTGGAGTGAAACAGTGGGATGTCTGCTCTTTTTGTGGCCAATGACTAATAAGAAATCAATGACAATACTATTGAGACTATACCTGAACCCTGAACGCATCTTAGTAAATTCATTTTCATTGCTTGAGTTTTTTTTTATTTTTGCTATCCATCTTCTATTTTTTTCATAGGATTAAGATAGGATAGGCTATTTATTTAATTGTGTTTTTTTTTTTTTTTACCAATTCCACATATAGCTTTTAATCTTATAGTCTTTGTTTTAGCCTTGTGATTAACAGTGTTTCGTTTTAACTTGTGTATTTTTTTACCTAGCTAGTGAGCTGCATACAACTGATTGTCCACTTGTAGTGGTAAATAAAGGGGATAAATAAAGAGTTGTATTGAGTAAATAAAGTTTTGCACAAACAAAGAAAATCTGGGAGCAGATAGTGTTATGATATCGTACAGTATATACTGTATATATATATATATTTATTAAATGTGTAAATAATAAAGCTATCTACTTGGAGGTGACAGGGTATGAACACAATGCACTGAGATATGGGCCCAGCAGTAACTTTTGCTGCAGGGGCTTCATAACAGGTTAATAATCTGGCCATGGCCTTGTGTGAGAATAAGAGACAAAAAGCAGCATCTCAGCTGTATCACAATTTTTTTTATAAGTGTATGATACACAGCACAGTTAAAACCAAAGTTTCTTTAAAAGTGCCCATCACTGTCCGGCTCCATTTGACTCCCATCTGTGCTTGTCCTTTGCTGGCGCAGCTGCTTTTGTTTGAATACTTCTCTCAGTGCAGTCAGAATGTCACCACTTTCTGCACTTGTTGAGGAGCCCACCTGACACCGCAAACAAAAGTTAAGATCATTTAGACAACACATTTTATTCAAATTTACAAAACTGTAACAGCATGTGTCCTAATCCTCTTACAGGTTTGAAACTTGCACTCTTTCTGACCCTCTCTGGGAGAACTGGAGCAGAAGCAGATGGAGGAGGAGGAATCCAAGGGGGGATCTGACACCGGCGTAGTGTGTCTGTGCACTGTGGTGTCTGCTGGGAGGTGGTGCGGCCTTTGATGGAGGGAACCGGTGGCAAAGGCCCTTTTTTCAAAGCAAGGGAGATGGACGCCCCTGTAGCTCTCGGCAATGTCTGAGATACTGGGCCTGTCAAATATGCAAAAGCACTGTCTTAAAAGATCCTGTATTACTTTTAAATGTTTGCTTTTGAAGCATAAAATATACTTAAAAACAACGTAAAAGGAGCATACACTGCACAACAGTTTTCAAGATAAGATACCTATTTTCTTCAGCTCTCTCTGCACAGCCTTCAGTCCTCCAAATTGGTTGATGATGCAGTCGACAGCTTCACCAATTTCTTTGTCTTTTAGGTCTTCCATAGTGAGTCTTGACTGCATCAACAGCCTCCTCATAGTGGAGTCCAGATCCTTACATTTCACAAAGCAGATACAGTACAACAGAGAATGGACTGATTTAGGATGTTGTTCCCACACAGGCTGAATACAATAATCACGACGAGAGGCACAATGTTTGTTTGAGTGTCTACCTGGCTCATACAGGCTATTAGCATGTTATTGTATAATTTGACTTACTGAACTGCTGGTTGGTGTAACTGTTGTGGATGGTGCGTCCATGAGGAAATGTTGCTTCCTGTCAAAATGGTCAAGTGGCTTATATCTACAGAAAGAAAAAGTAAACCATCATTTTAATCCTCTGCTCTCTGCTCCTATTTAAGTCTATAGAGTCGTAACATTTTTGTCACCCTGAATCAGGTGGATCACTTGTTGACTTGTTTTTCTTTTCAGCATATGTTATTTCACTCATCCAGGTTGTTTTTTCTGCAAAACAGAAGACGCAAAAATGAGAGTAAACAAGAGACCAATGAGAATAGACAGAGGCGTTTTAATGTAAGAAGAACAAACACACTTTTGAAATGATACATATGAGTCATCTATTTGTTATTATTCTAACCTTGGTTTCTTTTGACAGCCTCCACGGCCTGATGAAATTCTTCTGCCTCTGTCTCATTTGCAAAGTTGAGGCCTATCTGGTGGCCCTGTGCAAACACAGTAAATCCACCTTCAACCAACTCAAAACGAATACCCTGATGAGCATGTTGCTTAAACTGATACTTTAAAACAAGGTTGCTTACATCTGCAGGGAACGTGTGGAAGAACGTGCGAGTTGCAGTGTACTTGAATGGGATGTACAGCTCCTGCTCCCACAGTAACTTGGCACGCTAGGTTCAAGGAAAGATAAAGAAAAGAAGAAAGGAAAAGGGTTATAAACAACTATTATAGTAGAGCACACCCACCAAGATATTTTTGCAAAAGGAAATTGCAAATCAAAGGAAACACTACAAGCTGTCCAATACATGCAACTGCACTCGTACTCGTACTTACCTTGACACAGTACAGACGCAGGATGTGGGTGTGAATGGACTCATCCTCAATGAGACACACTGCGCCACAAGCCAAACGACTCCAGCCTGGACTCTTACCCTTGGTCTCTTTGGCCACTAGTACCTGTGCTACTGTAGTTTTGATCAGCTGAAATACACCAATAGTCATACAGATAATGACAATGGAATACAATAAAATACTAAAAACACAGATTATTCAATACTGTGATTGACAAAAATAATTGAATTTATACATCCTCCTCTTACCAAAGCAGCCTAAAAGGATTCTAAGTGTGATGAGCTATTTGAAAGCCTCTTCTCTGCTGGTGCAGAAGAAGACTTTCAAGTCCCAAAAAACGTCTTGTTCGGATATATGGTTAAGTCAGTACATCTCCCCTATAATCAGAACCAAACTGCCTGCTTAATGTATGAGAAGTTTATTTAATTTTTTTAAACCAACTCATATCTTTTGTGAGTAACCTTTGAGACATTCTGGTTAAGTTTCAGAGTGTTACAGAAAGGCAGCTCCGCAGAGAGGCTGCACCTCAAAGAGACTGTGACCTCATTTTAGAGGCTGAAGATGCTGGGAAATGATCCATTTAACTCTCCATGAAATTACAGCCCTGACAATCTAGGTTCACTCATTCAGGTCCAACATCCCCATGGGTGTGAAGGCAAATCATCATAATCCATAGTATACAAAACATGCACAGTCGCAGGATTTGCGTCTAATCTTTTCTCTGTTAATGATAAACGTTGACATCTAATGTTCATTGTTATGCTGAAGGCACAGTGTTAAATCTGTCTATGAAACCAGCTTTCATTTAGGACTATTTTCAAGTATTTTTTGTTTTCAATGCTAACGTTTTTATCTTTTCACAAATTAGAGTAACTCTCTAAAGTCAATGGAAGTCAACAAAAAAAATTGATCAAATAGGGAATTAATAAGCCTTAAGGCTGAATCTACATTGCTTTTTACAATCCAACATGAATATATATGTTAATTTTTATGGACTTGCTTTTAGTGACATTGTGGTGTCATATTAATTCTGTTTGACCTCTCTTTTATATTCCCTCTTTTTTCTTTCTTTGATTTTCTTTATCTTATTATTTACCTTTTTGATCACCGTTCATTTATTTTTTTAATTAAGTTTTACATCATGCAGCAGCTGCTCTGGTAACATGGTGTGGTAGTGCCAGGCAATACAAGCAGCAGATACTAACTGTAAACAAAACAGCCCTCACAGAAAGCCTATTCATTTACCAGGCTTCCTCTGATAAATGTTACTGATAACACAAAAACAACCCCAGGAAATACAAGAACATCTACTGTATATGTTCAACTTAACAGATGAAATGTTACTTTTCAAATATTTTACCTCTGTATCACACATTCACTTATTTTCAGCACTATTCCTAAGTTCCATTCATTCTTAAATCTTAATTTATGGCAATAACAAGTATATATATATATATATATATATATATATATATATATATATATATATATATATATATATATACCCAGTATCCAAAGTGATACACCCCTCACATTTAGTAAAATTTCATTATCTTTTAATGGGACAACACTGAAGAAATTACACTTTTCTACAGTGTAAAGTATTAAGTGTACAGCTTGTATAACAGTGTAACTGTGCTGTCCCCTCAAAATAACTCAACACAGCCATTAATGTCTAAACTGCTGGCAACAAAAGTGAGTACACCCCTATGTTAAATTCCCATAGAGGCAGGCAGATTTTTATTTTTAAAGGCCAGTTATTTCATAGATCCAGGATACTATGCATCCTGATAAAGTTCCCTTGGCCTTTGGAATTAAAATAGCCCCACATCATCACATACCCTTCACCATACCTAGAGATTGGCATGGGGTACTTTCCATAAAATCATCTCTCAATGCAAATCAAACCAGCTATTAGGCTAACCGACATAAAACCATGCCAACAGTATACCATTCTCATTTAACTTGGCTAAACACTGGTTCAAATGTTTAGAAATACAGAAAAACTCAGGTAAATTATTGGTTACATCTTACGGATATTAATTTCACAGTAATGCACTGAACTGACCTTACATTGATGTTCTAGCAGAGTGAAGAGGACACCTTTCTCACGGGTAGTCAGGAGATCACTCATTACATGACATCCAGATATCAAACTTGACGCCATCACAAGACCGTTGTTTTCACCTTCTGTTCACCACTTCTGTCACTAGCTCATCCTTTCATTAACTGAACCTAATACATTCAGTCCTGGCTGTAACTGGTTTGAATGGCAATATTTCCATCGTAGCTGGTTATCATGCAAATTTATTTGACTCTGTGTATACTGTGTGTGCACTGTGGCTTTCCCTCCCTAACTGAAAAAACTGCATTGTCAATGTCAAGAAGGCATTTGTTAATAATATGTATTCAAAATGTATGAGGTCAATGGTACAATAAGTCACCTCTTAGCATGCATGTTCAAACATTGTGTTTGTAATGCTACTTTGTTTATCAAGGATCCCTCAATTAGTAAATAAATTAGTTGTGAAGTTTTTAATCACATACTTGACCCTGCCACTGTTCTGTCCTAGCACGTACCTCTTCAGAAACTGACATAATCTACAACCAATGGTGCAAAATAAAAATAAATAATAACTACATTTACTCAAGTACTGTAAGGGAGACCAGGGGCAGTTGTAACATGGGACGGTTGTAAAATCTTGAATTCCTCCAATCAGAAACAAGTTAGAGTGATTACACTCACCCCCTGAAATATGATTGCTCCCCCTCCCCCAATCCATTGGGCTAAAGTGCTGTCAATCTGACAAATTTGATTTCCATTGGATCAGAGTACTGTCACTTGGCTGCCTGTTTTGCCAATCGCTGTATTTGGTAAATGGATATAGGCCTATACTTTAAACACACATTGTATGGCAACTATGTACTTTGTTGAAATTTTGAGGCCAGTTTAGAAGTAGAAACATATTGAACTCACTGTAGAGCGCTTGTGAATTGCACTTTATTTCAGTTCTGTTTCCTATTATCTGAAAACTGTGTACAGCAAGGTTTTCTCTTTGTCTAGTTTATTGAGTGTATAGCATTTTTTGTGAAAAAAATCTTCCCAGCCCTTGTCACATGACCAATTGTTTCCATGATGACTATCCCATAGGTGTGATTGGCAAAGGACAAAAAAGCAGGAAAATATACGGCGCACCCATGACGCTGCGACAGCCCCCCCCCTCATTTTAAAAAAAAATAAACCATTAAATGGCACTTTCTGGAGAGTTTTGTGCAAAGAAATGGAGAAATTGAGTCTTACATGATATGTAGGTATTAGGGCATTTAGCATTTACATTACTGTTAATCAGTCATCACTTGATCACACATTGCATTACCTTGTTATAATATAAATAATAATAGTGCCACATGAAGAGACAGTACAGCATATGACAGTAGCAACAGCTGAGAAGATTTGGGTCTGTGGTGACCAGGTCCACCTCACACAAACTTCCTTCTCCTATTCTCTCTCCTTACTACGACACCCACACCCACACCCACACACACCCACACCCACACCCACACCCACACCCACACCCACACCAGCCCACATTACCACGCCCATGCAGCCCCACCCACGGACATTTACGGATTTTTAAACATTTAATGTAACTGGCAAACAATGCTTTCTACTTTTTAAAGAGCACACGTTTATAACAAATTTTTATTTATGCCGTTTGTATGCTGTTACTGTCATTCTCTACAGTATGTAGGTATGTAGTATGTATGTTGTCACTGTCTGTTCAATTGTCCGTGTTTCTCTCTGTTGACACTGTACATATTAAGTTATAACTCTAACTCTGCAATTTAAATGTTTTTTATGGCTGTGATTATACTTCAGGGTTTTTCCTTGCTCAGAATTTGTCTTTGTGGGAACACACAAAGCAGGGGGGGGGGGTCTGGGGGTCCTCCCCCATGAAATTCTGAGGGTAAAAGACTTCAATTCCTGCATTCTGATACATTTTTAGGCACCAATTTATGGTAAAAATGTCAATATTTATTGCAAGGAAATCACAAAATTCTGGTGGCAGGTAACAATTCAAAATACAAAATATAATGGAATATTATTATATTCAGTAGTCCAGTAAGGAGGCTTTCACATCCGGGACATGGGCCGGATACAACAACACTTGACCCTAAAGTCCAGTTGTTTGTAGGATTGACTTAGGCTACTTAATCAGTGATGTTGAATATAGCCTACAGTGTAACGGACCACCACAGTTCATACATACATGTGAACAGCGGATTAATTGCAGAGTTTAATCTACATAGTGTAAAACTACTACGTGAATGGGGCACAGCAGAAAGACGGAGTAGAGCGACGCTGCTTGTTCAGGGTTTTCATGTGTACTCCTATAGGCCTACACTTCGCATCAGGCGTTAAAACCAACTGTACCGAATTAGACTACTATTTAACGCGAGACGTTTTTAACCGCTAATAAAACTGTCTCAATTTAATACTGATGCCGTCAGACGGCCGCGCGGACAGACAGCAGTCGGAGTTCCGGCAGAGCTCTGCGCCGGTCAGCAGCGGCTTCTCACTGTACAACCAGTCCCCCAGAGCAGCATGATCACCGGGAGGGTCCGGTACAGCCTGAACCCTGCAAACGGAGATCCCGTTTGAAGGTGACATGATTGATTTTGACTGAATGTCTCAATTTAAGTAACCTCTGATCGGGTCGTAGCAAATTAAGTAGCTACACTAAGTTTAAGATTAGGTGTTGGTCATTCTCAACACCTTTCTACCCCCCCCCCACACACACACACACACACACACACACACACACACACACACACACACACACACACACACACACACACACACACACACACACACACACACACACACACACTTATCAACTCTGGACTCTGTGCTGCTGCCGGCCTGTGTAACGTACGTTACTCACCATCGATCGACTGTTAGCTTCAGCTGGCTAACGTTAGCTGTCAACCTCCCGACTAGCTAGTGATCTAGCGAGGATTAGCCCTTCAGACCGCAGTGGACTTCAGTGGACTCTCCATCCAATCTCCCGACTGGACCTTCGTCTACCACAACTGCCGGACTCTTTCAAATACATGTACTCCCTGTCTCCGCCGATCACTTGGTAGCGTTGGTCAGCTGTCAGCTTACGCCAGCTAGCTTCTGTTAGCTTCGACCGACTGACGGCTCGCCCAGCACATCTTTTCGCTGTAGAGCTCTTTTAGCCATGTTTCCCGGCTCAACACTAAGTTAGTGTGGGCCACTACCTTTCTGCACTGCCGAAAATGGTGCTCCTAAAATATTCCTCACTGCAACTTCTCAACGTCATCTGCTACGTCGCTTCAGCTTGCATTGCCAACATAAAATAAAAATATTGTCCCGTTGTCGGCTTCAGCTAAGAAGATAGTTCGCCCCCACACGTCCAAAATTCTTATTCAAATAACCTTCCGCAACGATTGCAGGCTCTTTGGTGGAGCTCTGCTTTGAATGAAGTTACATCGTGACAAATTAATGGACCACTTGCGGAGTGATATGAAGACATGAGTCAGAGGCACAAAAAACGTTGACAGCAGTGACCGGTCATTATGTTTACCAATACCCCCGACCTGTGCCTTGCGACACCCCAGCGGATTTGTATGATTTACGAGAGCTTCATTTTCAGGTCAGAAAAGCCGGATTTCCGGAATTATCCGGAAGAATCACACCCCTGCTATCCAAATTTTTGCCTTAAGAGCCCTAAATGGTTATTGTATTTGTATACACAATTTGTTGCAAATAAAAACAAGTAAAATTATTAATGAATGTGATGTATTTTATTTAGCAAAATTACATTGTGTTGTTCTATCCTATCCAATATTTCTAAGCATATTTTCTATGCTGTATTCTGATAAAATTGCCTCAATCACCTTAACCTTTGAAAGTTTTAATGTCCTTTGAATGTACATGTTACAACACTCACATTACTAACCATCATAAAAGTCCCCTAGATGACTTATTAGTTGGATGCAATTTGTCTAATAAAGATATTTTATGACTTCTAGTCTTTCTTTGTTTGCAGCATGAAGAACCAATTTTTCACACTGCTGCAAAATCTCTGCACTCAACTTAGTCTCCGATTTTCATCAGACAGCAATAATAACATTCTCCAAAGAGGTGTCAAACCATCTGTGTCAAATAAGGGTTCCTGTACACAAGTGACGATACAACACCGCTGTAAAACATACAAATTATTATTTATTTTAAATGTTAGAGTGGTAACAATGAAAATAAATGAATTAGACTATTGAGTGCAATGGTGCAAAAAAGGAGAAAAAGTAAGTAAATTTCAATAAGTGGTATGTGGATGGGAAAACTTCTCACTCTGGCATACTACTTTTGTCCAATTATCATATCCCCATGCTCTTCAGAAAATGTAACTTCTCTGTGGCTATTACACACCACTCCTCCATCTCCTCCACCACTGCCTCCTTCTCCGTCAGCTCCTCCAGGCACGGGCCTCTTCCGTCTCTTATTGAGTAGAGGGTTGTTGGACGTGTCCAGATCTTTGATCTTCACCTGGTCGTAATCCACACGCATGGTGGCCAGGGCGCTGGTCATTTCCTCCTGTTAGAAGACGGCAACATTTTGGGCTGTAAATCTAGTGCGTTAATGCCACCTTGTGGTCATATTCTAAAAAATCAATCAGATGTAGACAGATTGGGTCCCACCTTCACATCGTCCCACAGCTCCTTGTCCTCTGTCAAAACACGAGAGGTGTGGAGGGGGGTCGGAGGGACCACCATTGACTGCTGCAGTATAAAAAAAACACAAAGATCTTATGAATGAAAGGGGGAACAGCATACAGGTGTATAGGCAAAGTGACAAAGTGATAACTTACACTAATCCAGGGATGGTTCACAAACTGTCCAATGGTCATCCTCTGATTGGGGTCTGTCTTCAGTAACTGAATGATGAGCTGTTTGGCTACAAAACAGTGTTAAACAACATCAAGCATTTCACCCAATACGTCTTTGGTGCAATATGGACCTATACTGATGTTGTCTCTTTTGTGTTAACTGGAGATTTTGCACAGGTTGTTCGAAAATAAATAAATAAATAGATTATTTTGCCACTTGGGGGCTGTGGAAACAAGCTGTTAACACAACACTGACATAATTTTCTCTTTTACAGTAGGTTCTTATGGTAAACTTTTTCAGCAGCTGTTTATCTACACTGCAGTTACCAGCAGAGCAACATCATCATTTATTTGCAGTCATGTTTCTGGCCACTTGATGAATACAAGTACTTTCTTTTTGCTCTGGTTTTTGGTCTCTACCAACTCCTGAGAGAAATATGCGGCTCTTAAGCTGCTAAATACTTCACCATGTTCATCAGCTAGTGGCTAACTTCGTTTGGTGTTGGGCAGGTAGTGTGCAGTCGTTTTTTTCAGGGCTTTTTTTTCTGAAACAGCTGCTTGTGGCTGGAAACTAGGTGAAAGAGAGTGATCAGACAGTAAAGTCGGGGTCATAAAACCAAAAGAATGAGTTAAAAGATGCTAAAGCTCTCCATAGAGCTGAGGGGAAGTGCAGTCAGGTGATGATTTTCTGTGGGTTTGTCACTACGAGCAGCCCCTTACACAGTAATTTGCTCCATTTTTAATATAAACATATTGACTATAGCAGCTTTAAATTGGAGTACAAATTTTTATTGTGACTATATTTATTGTATGCCATATGGTATGGTTTTTATACAAAGTAAGAAGTTGTAATTAAAAATTTGCACAACCCTGTTATATTGCACAACACTGTTGATATTTATGAATTTTATGTTGAAAGCCTGACCTTCCTCAGAAACATCAGCCCACTCAGGATTGGGGAACTCATATTGGCCCAACCTGATCCTCTGCTTCATGCCTGGAGAGATGGCCTGACCTGTGTTTGAGTAGAACGGAGGAAACCCACACAGACTAGAAACAGAACAAGAAGAGACTATTTTACTTTGCTGTCTTCTTTAACCAAAATGCAGAGTTGAACAATAATATACAATATATAATAGTTATAAATGTCTTATTAAAGGACAATTCCGGCGCAAAACGAACCTAGGGGTTATTAACAGATGTGTACCCACTCTGTCGCTCTCTGGGACATGTTTTCATGCTAATCGAATGAGTTTTTAGCTTGAAAGACGCTAGCACAGACCGCCGATTAGCTTACAACGCTAGTATTCGGGGCACAGGGAGCATAAAAACAAATCGCTATTTATACCACTAAAAAGGCTCAAAATATCACCAAACTTCAACAGTAGCATAATGACAGTCCCAAAATGTTAACCGAAGCATTGAGAACTTTGTAAGTGTACAGACAGTTTATTGAATGAAAAGCTGCGGGAGCTCCGTGAAAGGGCTACGAGAGAGAGAGAGCTACCGGTAGTCAATGCCACAACACAGTCTCGTACTTCGGGAAACTGGTGGTGTACCTGTGGACATTGTGAAGCTATGGCCACCGAACAGGAGTGTCTGTGTTGCAAGGAGTGGGACCTGTTGCGTCGCGATGCCCAAGAGACGCAGTGTTTTGTACAGTCTGAAGATTTCCCCTTTCTGATAAACAGGGCTGTACTTGAAACTTTTTCGGCGATTCAGACCGGAGGGACCAGATGGACAGTTATCCACTGAGTAAGTACACTAGACAAGTTATGCAGAGTGTGATTATTTCAGATATATTGAGCAAATTGCTTTTGATTTTAGTTTGCATCGCCAGCTGTAAGTCATGACTGGTTTCCAAGACGGCGGCGGCATGTAAACATGAACGCGAGTGTCTTTATAATCTATCTTTTCAATAAACTGTCTGTACACTTACAAAGTTCTCAATGCTTCGGTTAACATTTAGGGACCCTCATTATGCTACCGTTGAAGTGTGGTGATATTTTGAGCCTTTTTGGTGGTATTTATAGCAATTTGTTTTTACGTTCCCTGTGCCCCGAATACTAGCGCTGTAAGCTAATCGGCGGTCCGCGCTAGCGTCTTTCAAGCTAAAAACTCATTCGATTAGCATGAAAACATGTCCCAGAGAGCGACAGAGTGGGTGCACATCTGTTAATAACCGCTAGGTTCGTTTTGCGCCAGAATTGTCCTTTAAGTTGAATCAGTTGCAGACGCACAGATACTCACAGAATGTACATGATTACGCCCAGGGACCACATGTCGCATGATTTGTCATATTTCTCTGGCCCAAGCACTTCTGGGGCTGAATGCACAAATAGATACAGAAAATGACAATGCAATGATGTGGAGAATGAAAGACACACTCACACAAAAGCAGATCAATAAGCAGACACACGTGGACAACATGAGAGTGAATGACAGCCACCGTGTCTAAAAACTATAACATTTATAATACTGGCATAAATGCAGTGTACAGCCAACACTCACCAACATAATATGGAGTGTAACAGGGAGTTTGGAGGGAGTTGTGCAGTGTCGTCTCCTTAGCAAAGCCAAAGTCAGTCAGTGTCAGTGTGGCGTTACTCTCCTTGGTGGTATAGAGCAGGTTTTCAGGCTGTGTGAGAAAAAGAAAAGAATTAGAGATTCAAAACAATCTATTCATCTAGAAATTCTTTCTGACAGCAGCAGCACCTTAACATCCCTATGAGCGATGTCCATGTGGTGGAGGTACTCTATGGCCGTGCCGATGTCATGCATGATCTCTGACGCCTCTGATGGACAGACAGGACATAGATGTAACATGTACGGGACACAGCATAGAAACCTATGAATTTATACTGCTTAATGTGACCTGTAACCTACCTCTCTCTGTGAAGGCCTGGTCCCCTCTGGCCTGAATGCGACTGAACAGCTCCCCTCCCTCCATACTGAGACAAGATTAACAAAGAGATCAGAAGTGGGGCAGCGAGGGGACTCTTGGCAAACACAGTTCTCCACTGCGATCGTGGTTTGACAACAAAGCAAGTCATTGTGAGTCACAATTTACTGTTCAGATGATCACAGTCTTCTGGGTCACTGCAGACCCAGATGACTCAAGCAGTAATGATGTACTAAAGGGAAAATACCAAACTATTGCATTCATTTTACACAATAAAGTTTATACAAATGCATTATGTAAAAGATATGAATAGAATTGAATGAAGAAACAAAGAAAAACATATTCTCTCTACACATTCATTCATACATTCCAATGTAATCTAATACATAAATAATAGATTAAATGTAGTTAAAAAGTAGTTAAAAACTGCTTTAAAAAGATATAAAGGTCAAAGTTTTCAAAAGGTTTTTTCAGCATCTACTGTGGGACTTTAAGGAGGATGTAATTTCAACAAACCCAGAAAAAGAGTTCCATAAAGTAGCACCCCAATATATAATCTAAAAGCAGAAGCTGCGATGTGGAAGATCCTCAGGGAGCAAAGAACAATCAGGATTTCTAAATAGTTTTATCCAGGAATCAAACAGAAACAGAAAAAGTATGAGAGTGCAGATGTGCATTTTCATTCAGTTTAGCGTTTTTTTTCTCCCCAAAATCAAATATATAAATTCCAATCCCAAGTGGTTACTCAAGATGTATTTGATTTGCATTCTGTGTAAGCTGAAATCATGCTCAGTCTGGATCTAGATACTATCCAGATTTTTCTAGATACAAGATTTTCTGAACAGGGCATCATAGAAGTTGTTCCATTATTCACATATGAAGCAGCTTTAGGATGTATGACTTCATACAGTCTGTATCTCTGCTGTTCAACTTTTGAACACAGATGATAGATGAGATCTATTTTAGCATTCCCATAAAGGCCTTAAAATAGCAGACAATAAATTTACGTAGTGCTGGTAATGCTCACCACTCCATTATGATGAGGAGACATTTCTTCCCCTGGTGCATATTCTCATACAGGCTGAGTATTCGGACGATGTGGGGACCTCCGGAAACTCTCCAGTGCAGCTCAACCTCCCGTCTGGCTTTAGGAGTATCGTACAGGATCTGCTCCACATAACAAAAACATGCAACAATTAAATGCTTCCGTTTCATATTTCTCTGAAGGTATCCAGTCTCCAAGGATACACTTAATTGATTTTTAAAAGAATTAGTTTGACATCCTTGTCAAGAAATCAATAAACCCACACATAGACAAACACATGCCCTATTGTGAAGACACACTGTTTGAGGCACTATTTGTGGCCGCTATTGAAGCCATAAATCTACATTTTCTGTAGAGAATATTAAAAGTGAATACTTTAGGACTGCTTTTAGCAACGTACTCTCTTTAAAGACACAATGCTGCAGCTCTTGTATCACAGCCAGGGAGGACGATATCCAATTTTCCCAGACATGCAGACCCCATTCCAAATCCTTGCGGACATTACAATGCCGTTTGAGTGCTGGAGGAGGAAAGGGCTCAGATATGAGTGTTTATAAAAGTGTGACTTTTCCTCCAAAACCTCTATACACAAATACCATCTTTCCCACACACAGAAAACCAGATTACTTCCACACACAGAGCTACGTAGCTCTTCACATTTCATTGTACCTTTTCGGTTGTGGCTTACCACCAAAGATATTCTAAAGAAAACATGCAGAGGCAGTCGTGGGGCTGCTCTTCCTGTTTGCATTTCCCCAAGGCTTTGCTGCAACCCTACAGTCAGCTGTTTATTGACTTACCAGCACTGAATGAAAAACTATGAAAAAGTCATATTTCACAAGTTGGCTTTTAAAAAAATCCCTGTATACATTTAATAACCTAGATACTTCATGTTTTTTACTTGATGTTAAATGTGGGATTATTTTGTAAAGCATCAACAGAACAGGTCATTGTCCACACAACAATCACAGAGCAGAGTGAAAAATTGTGTCAAAGCATCCCAGACAGCACATCACTGTCTGGGTGGCTCAGAAACTGAATTTCCTTTCAGATTATTGCTTCATCCATCCATGGTTAGATTCATATTTCATCTGCGTCACATCATATAACTAATAATACAAATTAAAAATCAGTACCAGAAATCAAACTTCACATAAAGTAGAAATCTAAATTCTGGACACATTTCTAGAACAAGACACCATTACATGGTGCAGATCAGAGAGAAGAAATGAATAATTGATGGCTGCTATCTTTCTTTCCAGTGACAGCAGCCTCCAGAGGACTGTACACAGGGTAACGAAGCAGACAAACACACACCTTGAGGGCACATTTCTCTCCCGTTTTCTTGCAATAACATTCCAGCACTTTTCCGTTGATTCCCAGGCCAAGAACCCGAGCTGTGATTTTATAGTCATCTGTCACTGCGTGTCTCCTGAACTCAAGTTTGGAGTAAGCAGGTGGCTGGAGGTCAGTGGGGCCGCTGCTCTCCAGACTGTTGGAGTCACTGTGGTGCGCTGGCCCGCGCTGCGCAGTCATTTGATTTACCGTTTGCTCCTTCTGGTTATGATGCATTTTTTCTGTTAAAGCCAACAGTGATGCAAAGCAGATGTCATCAGTGTCTTCCACAGAAAATATCCGGTGTCATCCTAGTTCATCCGCGTACGTCCAGAGGACTTTCGTGCTGCCCGAGAGAACATCTCGCCACACTTTGAACACTGTACGAACAAAATGAGCTATACAATCTATAAAAACTCCTTGGAGTACAAAAAGGGCGGAGGTCTGAAAGCGCAGTTTTATATTGGCAATGAGAACTCCAAAATATCCCAAAGGATCTGGATGTATGTACAGTAGAGAGAGTATGCTACAACAAACTAAATGACTGAGAGAAAAGAAAATGCTACACAAATCTGGTACCCCTGCCTGGTCCTCATCACGGTGAGCTGCCTCTTCCTGCTGTATACACCAAGCTCTCCAATTCCCTTACGTCAGCGCGGAGCAGCTCAAATTCATTTTCTTAAAGGCACAACCACGCGTAAAGACGCACGGCAGGGTACCAGTGGAGAGAGAAAATACCCAAAGAAATGAATGTAATAAGTACATGATTCAAGTCCAGGGCACCCCTTAAAGATTATTGTGTTTTTGTGGAACTGCCTCAGCTTAGTAGCAGAAGCAGGTGTGTAGCAGAAAATCCTGGACCCTAGGCATTCTCTATGCTCCCGGCCGCATCCACGGTTATTCATTCTAGTATATTAGAGGCCCCTCCTCATGAGGACCCTTTTTTCAGCACCAAAAACATGGTTGTTATAGACATCAAAGCGGAAAATATGTGCTGTTGAAGACAGAAACAAACCTGTTTCTCTGGTGCTGTCAGCTGTGACCAAAACTTGGCTTTGACATCCTGGCTGATTTCTTTTCATTTCTTTTAATTGACATTATTACTGACATACAAATGACTCATATAGGCTTTATTATGGATACATATTTGTAGTTTACTTTTCAGCAGGAAAAAATAAAGAACATATTCTTGCAGATTAAATTATATAATTAAAACAGGCTAGCACAATATTGTAGCCTACTTTGCATTCTGTGTATTCATGGCAAACAATTTATGTAACAATATTGCCACTGATTCATTACTGACCGTCTGCAGTGTATAATTTCAACAGCTGGAAAAGGTCTGAGTGACCACTACTCAGGTTTCCTTTGCTGTGTGGCTGTATGTAGCTTGCTGTTAACCTGTGTTTAAATGCTGGCTAGGCCTGCAGGGCACGGTCCAGCACGCGCTCATCCTGTACAGGAAAGGGCATGGTGACACGCAACTGCCTGTTCTCCTCCATGGTGTGCTGGATGGTCTCATAGGCGTTTGAGTTTCCAGACCAGCAGCGACGAGCCACCTGCAGCACACAGATTAGAGCCATTAGAGCACATTGTAAACAATAAGTGAGGCTGGAATCTATCATGCTGCTCTCCTCTCTGCACCCTCACCCCATTGGAGACGTCCCAGTTGAGCATCAGTCTGGCACGTTTTGCTGCCTCCTCTGAGCCGTCCAATAGCAAACCAAACCCTCCATTCATTACCTCGCCCCTTGTAGGCGAGACAAGAGATAATGTAATAAACACACTGACTCGATGACATAAGTATTGATGAATCAAAACCTTTCATACAGATTACTGTTTACTGGATGACCAGCCAGCCTTACCAGCCAACACCACCACCGTTGTGCAGGGCTACCCATGTGGCGCCTCTGAATGCATCACCGACAAAGTTCTGGACCGCCATGTCTGTCAGAGGGAGAGATTGTTTTTATGTTAGTGTAAGTAGGAACAGATTTTGTGTGGACTGTAGGGCTGCTCTCTTATGTTTAATGATCTGTCACAAAGTCTGCAGTGTGTCCACTTACAAGTCAAGTTTCATTGCATCATTGTCCACAGAACAAAGCATAAAACTGACGACACATGATGAATGTTAGTGTTTTTCGTCCCGTGTACCATCTGAGCCACTGGTTTCATACACAGCTGTAGTGAACATACCACATACCTGCACAGAAGGCAGATCCATCATACACATTAGAGGTTTCTCTGAACGGGCTGTCTGTGCCACTGACGTCATGATGGTCTCTGCTAATAACCACAGGAGCCTAAAAAACAGATATAACATAAGCCACTGTTGAGATTTAAGTGAAACCTTGATATCAGGCAGACCGCAGTAAACATGAAATAACCTATCAACAATTTATCCTCTTACTGAAACTCTTCCGTCAGCGATGGCCTGGTTGATAGCCAAAGCAATGCAGATTCTTCCTTTCTGGTCAGAGTAGAGGATTCTGGCTTGGGAACCCACAACCTTAACAAGGAGAATACATAGAGGAAATCATCTTATTGCAGTTGTGTTTTTTTTCCATCAAACTGGTCTTCGAATAATGGCGTTGGTTACTCACCATCTTGTGTTTTCCAGCCTCTCTGATCCAGCGGATGTTATCATTGTACTGCTGTCTGATGCGATCACTCACATTGGCACTAATTCCCTCCAGGACAGTAGCTGCGATATCGTCCGTTAGAGCAAGATCTTTGGGGTCGCCAGATGTGCACACCCAGCGAAATGGGCCAAAACCCAAAGAGAAAATGTCCCTGCGGCAAAGGCAGAAGGAGAGAGATCACAAACTATTAATCACAAGAAGAAAAGATCTGATCACAGTTTACTGGTCTGTCTTTTTTTAGACTTATACATTTTCTACAGTTCTATTACAAGATCAATGCTAGATTACATTAATAAGAAAATGTCTCACCCCATAATGTGCTGAACATAAGAAGGGTAACGAAATTCTGTTGCTCCACCGCCAACCTTTTCTACCTTTCCTCCTATAAAAACAAGAAACGGCCTCTTTATTGGTCTGACATGGATTGAATGATAATGAATAAATATTCTGTGTGTGTTAGTGTGAGTGTTAAATTACTGACCAGCTCTCTGGGCCTCCAGGAGAAATGCATTGCCATAGTCCCAGAAGAACATACCAGCATCAGACAGCTTGTTGATTGCCTCAACGTGTCTTCGGAGGCTGTGATCACATGTAAAACACAAATTATTTCAGCTAAATAGACCCATATATTGCACACAGTACACAACAGAAAAGTCCATCTGTGTGATTAATATTACCTTTCTTGGACCGTGGTTTGGAAACCTTTAGGATCAGTCGACATGAGCTGATTCGCCTGGCGGAAGCTGAGCTGGACTGGGTAGTAGCCTCCGTTATATGGATTGTGAAGGGAGGTCTGGTCTGAACCCAAATCCACCAGGAGCTCCCCTGTCCTCTGATACTCCAACAGCAGCCTCTCCCTGATTAGAAAGTTAGAAAAGTAGGACAAAGATGTCAAGAGTATGTAACAAAAGGTGGCTCTTTCACTGTAGGTGCAGACCTGGGTCGTGTCTGGGCAGCAGAAAGTTTGCTCCTCTAACTCACCACAAGTCTACAATGTTTCCATGGTAACCCATACTGAGGGGAGTCTTGTAGCTCTTGGCCTCTCTGAAAAACACAAAATATTAAGAATTACTGTGTCTTCCAACAGGTAGGTTCTGTTATGGGATACATCTCACTGTCTTTTCTGTGGAGCACAGCAGTGCTAACATGCTGAACATATAACAATAGGTTGCCCAGGTAGCAGTGGTGGAATGTGAAGTAGGCCTACATTTATTCAAGTACTGTACTTAGTAAAAAAATTTGGTACTTGTACTATACCTGAGTACTTCCATTTCATATCACTTTGTACTTCTACTCCTCTACATTTCAAAGGGAAATATTGTACTCAGCCGTAGTTACTAGTTCCTTTGAAATAAAGATTTTACATACAAAACATATGATGACCTAGATTAGTATAGTATATAGAATACATTAAACTACTTAACAGTATATAAAGTAGTTCAAATTAGCACCACCTAGACCATTAACAATGCAACAATAAACAATAAAGGACTAGTTCAACATTTTGGGAAATACACTTACTTACCGTCTTTCTGAGAGTTATACTAGAAGATTGATACGTCTTTCATGTCTGTACTGTAAATATGAAGCTGCCATCAGCAGCTGGTTAGCTTAGCTTAGGATAAAGATGGGAAATAGGGGAAAACAAATAGATTGGCTCTGTCAGAAGAAAAGAAAATCCACCTGGAGTTCAGATAGTTGATGGCCTGGCCAAGAAATTATTCGTCACATAACCTCCCATGAAACTATGATGCTTTATTTTTACACTTCATTTTTTGTACGGAGTAAACAAATGTGATATAACATGTTAATTAAAGCTATAGTGCGTAGTTTCTGCCGCCCCCATAAGGAATTCTAAGTAATAACAACAAAACTGTCGGCACGTCCACATGATACAAGCCTTGCGTGACCGTGCATCGCCCCCCTCTCCTCCTCCACGCAGTTGCTAGTAGCCAAGGAGGACACGGAGGATTAAAAAAACATGATGGACTCTTCAGAAGAGGTAATTATCTTCACTCGAGTTTCCGTGCACGAAAGTCACCGGACGCCACCATGTTCTTAAAATAGCCATATTGAGAAATACAGAGAGAGTTGTGTGGAGCTAATCGTCTTAATTATCTTTGTAGCAACTCATTTGGCAAATGGCTTGAATGTAACGAGTGTTCATTAATATCAAAATGTTACGCACTAAAGCTTTAATAAGCTTTAGGAGGTGCTGATAGGAAGATTTAGTTACCTTTGGACAGAACTAGGCCAGCTGTTTCCCCCCGGTTCCAGTTTGTATGCTAAGCTAAGCTAAGCAGCCGCTGAATGTAGCTTATATTTACAGTACAGACACAGGTGATATTGAGCTTTCTCATTAACTCCCCTAAATATTTATTTTAATGATCTAATAATCTAATATAAGACAGTAAACACTCACAGCGGGCATTTTTCTACATTGAGTACTTTTTATTTTTATACTTTTGGTACATTTTGCTAACAATACGTACTTTTCACAACTACTTCCTTCACTACTACATAGGCTACTTGTCACTGAGTATTTTTACAGTGTGGTATTACTACTTACTTTAGTAAAGGATGTGAATACGTCCTCCCTCACTGCCAGGTAGCTAACAGGGCAGCCAATTATTTTTTACAAATACTGCAAGTTTGGACTTTTACTGGATAGAGCTGACAATATGACGCACAGAGAAACACACACAACCTTAAGGTTTGTCATATTAAAACCCTCATGACCATAATAATAGTAAGTATGCAGCAACTTTTTTTTTTTTTATAAAAATAATTGCTACACTCATCATTACTTTTTCTCTTTGTTACCTGATGCGTTTAATGCAGTGCTCCATGCTGCTGGTGACCTCCATCAGCCAGCCCTGCTCATGTCTCTTTCTCAGAGGAGTTTCATCCACCTACATAGAAATCAAATTCACAGTCACACTGACATACAGGACTTCCTTCTTTCTCACTTTCTCAACAAGTAAGTATTAACAGGAAATGACTGGACACCAGCTGACCTCTGCTATCACGCCAATACAACCGGCAATGACGGCAGCTTTAGCCTGAGCGCCACTCATGCCCCCCAGGCCAGATGTCACAAAGACGCGCCCCTTCAAGTCATCAGAGCCCAGGTACCTCCGGCCGGCATTCAGCACAGTCAGCTACACAGAAAAACAGGAACTAAATGTTATGATTTCAAGCAGTGGTTCCCAACCTTTTTGACATGTGACCATGATTTTCCCTCCTCAGATTGTTTCAATTATTTTAGAGGTCTAAAGAGGTAAAACTATGCAGTATTTCATAATAAAATAATCAAAAAGCAAAGACTAGAGAAAAGTCTTACAAATAAGTTTAATTTTGCATTTGGTTAGGTTTGGAACCACTGATTAAAAGTTATCCATATTTATGAGGAAAATGCTGTGTGCAACACAAAAAAAAAAATCACAAACCAAAGTGCCATGAACAATCCCTTGAGGTCCAATGTAGCAGTAGCTGCCTGCTGTCATTTGACCGTACCTGAAAACACAAGAACACAGGTTACATCAAAACATCTACAGGCTTAACATAGCATAATTTTCTTCCTGAATAGCACATAAAAAACTTACATTGACACACCAAGGGCAAACATCTTTTCATACTGATTTCTGGAGGAGTAATTTGGAATAACCTGAGTGATGCAAAAAGAAAAAAGAAAAAAAAAAAAACACGAAGTGAGTGAGTGAGTGTGTCAGTACAAAGTGATGCAAGTGAGCTGATTAAATCAGTGTTGGGCAGTTACCATGCCGTTGGTGATGATGGCGCGAGGTGATGAAGGCAGGCTGGGGAACAGGCCCATGGGATGACCGCTGTACATGACCAGAGTTTGTTCCTCTGTCATCTCACTTAGGTAATGCATCACCAGGCGAAACTGCACCCAGACACACACAAGTCATTAATATGTATCTATTTGGGGCGGCCTCTAGCTCACCCACTAAGAGCATTCGACCCATGTTGGCTGAGTCCTGCAACGGCGCAGGGTTTGAGTCCAACCTGCTGCCTTTTGCTGCGTGTCATCCCCCATCTCTCTCCCACTTTCATATCTATCCACTTTCAAATAAAAGGAAAAGCCCCAAAAAATTATCTATTTAGACTATATCATTACCAAATCCACTGGATGAACACAAGCTAACTCAGGGCTTACCTGGGCCCAGTTACTAAACACCTGCCCATTCCCTCCGTAGGTGACGAGCTCCTGGGGGAACTGAAGGATAAAGAAAAATGAAGCCGCCATCAAGACAATGAATTAAACATAAGTCTTCACACGCTTAGTTCCTAAGTTAATACATACAAGCTGTATTAGAGGCTCACCTGAGCAACTGCTGGGTCCAGGTTGTTCATGATCATTAGCATTATGGAGGCAGCTTGACGTGTGCAGCATGGGTACTGATCTATGGGGTAAGCTCTGAGGAGACAGAGGGAAACTCACATCACTGAAACAACACCATCTTAAAGCGAGACTATGTAACTTTTGCTGAACAGAAGCCACTGTGGCCAGAGGTTTTAGTTACAGGATGACATAATGATTTCTATTTATGTCTGGCGAGGTAAGGTGTGTTTACCTGTAGTTTTACTTGTTGTGGTACAACAATTAAAATGTATATTTAAAGTCATGAAGTCAGCAGGAGTCAAGCTGAGTCCGGCAGTGTGCAGGTTATACACCAATGCCTATCTAAAGTCAGCTAACATTAGCCACCATAAGCTACTGATCATACCAGACCAGATACTGTATATCTGCAGTCATAATGTTGGCCGATATTGCATTAAGACAGAGACATCAGTATCTGTGCTCTAGTTTTGTTCTATCTATAGTTTTCATTTTCAGTTAACAAAAAATTATATATATATAAAAATGTTTAAACTTTTACCAGCCAATACATAGATTTATTTCACTCTCATATTTCAAGATAGATATTGGCTCATTGTCATGTTGCCTCACCTCATGCGTAATGTGGGGCAGAAGCGGTACATGTAGATGTGCCCGTACTGCCGCAGCTCTTGAGCAAATTCGGGTGCAAGTGTTGCGTGGTGGGAGGGAGGGAAATAACGCAATGCATTTTTCAGCGCCAACTAGAGGGAAGAGGCATTTACAGTAGGTTAGTGAACACACACTGTACACTGCAAATCAATGTTTTAATACAGACAGATGAGTAGATCTTTTACACTTTAAGGCTAAAAGGCAGAGCACTCCCCGTGTCTCTTTTAATCATTGACTGAAGCCTTTGCTCTGAGTTTGGCAATCAGTTGAGGACCTAAGAGAATAATCAATTTTGTAGGGCAGAGTACACAGCATGGCATAAAAGTCAACTGTGCTTCCACATCTGTCCCAGTAAAGCAACTGTCTAGGTTTTGACTGCAGCCAAGCTGGTCCGTGTACAGTGCTTTCGACACCATTAGACATATGATATCTTCATTATAGAAATGTTGTAGAAATGTAGACAATTCACATAAAGTATTTTGACTTGTTATAGTTGAAAAGCACAGGAGTACCGAATTACATTAACGATTGCTCTGTTTCATTTAGGTGTGCATGTAAAGTGTGCACAAAATGGAACTTTTGATTATTGATTTATAATTTATTGAGTGACAAAGGTGAACAATGTTAAATGCACCAAAAATGGTTTGTATATTGACTCACCCGCTCTTCCTCTGCTGTAAGGTTTGGGGTCCGGATAGGTGCATGTGGCAATTTGGGGTCTCTTCCCCGGTTAGGGGGTAAAGGGTCCAGGGGTAATGCACTGCATATGTCTTTTAAAGATGACATGCTGTTTGTGAGGATTTCCTGTCACACACTTGAGCAGACACCTGGAGACAGATTCTGGATCACGCTGGAGATCGAAGGCAGCTCTCCCCCTCACTGCAAACCGTCCTCTATGGAGAGAAAGACGGTACCTGTAAAGATTTGAGGGCGATCACTCTCTGCCTTACTGTCTCATTGGCTTTTTGCTTGTCTTTGCCCTTCGCCATCAACCAATGGTACGCCGTGGATAGAAAAAGGAAGTTTGGTAATTATTGATCCCTGAGGGAGTTTGAAGTGGCACATGCTTCAGTGGACAAACACTGCCACTGACCTCTGACCCCTGATGCTTAGACATGTAACTCGGGTTAAGTGCATGCCAAAACCTTTGGACAGGTCAAAAACTATCATGCAGAATCATATTATTCCCTGCAGATCCATCCATCTTTCTCTAATCAAGTCTCATTTAAAAATGCACATTGACAGCTCAATGTTCAGACTAGTTATGTAATTATAAAGAGAATGTGGAATGAGTTCTAGAAAATGATCCTGCCAGAAAGTATAGCTATCCTATTCAATCTAAAGTTTGAATTATATAGTGTTACTGACATTACTCATTTTAAAATTATTATTATTAGCAGTAATTTTATATAACAGGAAACCCCACATCTGTGTCAGCCTCAACAGATCCAATGACAGGGATTGTTTTTGTTATGGGTTGAAATAAATCAGTTTACTTGTTGTTATATTCATTTTTTAATTTAGAAAAAAAAACATTATAAAATTTACTTTTCAGCAAGCTTACAGGGTCAATATTTTGCTGCTAATGAGAATGGAAAGCACAAACAAAATAACAAAGTGGTTCATTATAATTACCTGATCTTTGCTCATTCAAGTCACTGGCAGAGAGCAGACAACGTAATTGGAGATGTTACCGCACTCTTCATAGAATCTGTATATTTTGCATTAATTAATTCAAAACAGGTACAATTCAAATGAAGTAAAGATATTCAGGCAAAGTTTCTTGTGTATGTTGTTTATGGTCTACTAAAAAAAGAGTTAACCCCTGCTTTCATGAGTTTACACATTTTCTCCAGACTTGCTACGTGGTGATTACAGTATAAGGTCATTATTGCAATGTCAGGCTTAGTAGATATAAGGGGTAAACAACAATTAAATCTCACAATAACCATTATTATAAGGGACAATTTATTATAAAACTTTCAACAATATTCACTTCAAGTCACTTTAGTCAGTCCTGTGTTGGACACAAATGGTTTAATAAAGTTCAGTTGAGGTGAAGTCTGGTTATAAATTAGCAGAAGAAATGCAGTCCAATAGGACAGACGGCAGCTGTGGAAACACACTAGTCAAGACTAGTCTTCAGTAGATTTTTCACACCTCTGTGAATTTAGCAACTTTATCCATAACATCACCAATATAAACTTTGAGTCAACGGTTAATATGAATATAAACGTTTTATCACACAAAATGACACACACCCACGTGGTGCCCAAAGGCTCTTTGCTGACACCCCAAAACGTCCCAACTGTCAAATATAAAGAGAAAAGAGAAAATGCAGGCAGAGGGCAGGGTCTCTGTAGATACAGACACCACCACACACTTCTAGTGGGTCATAAGTGATTGAAAGGTATTACTTCTGTTTTAGTCTATACATTGTTTCTGTTGTTGAAGAAAGCATTGCAGCTGGTAAAAAGTAAATTGTAATTTTTACCCGAAGAAGTGAAAGGTAAATTGACTTGTCCTAAGGACAAATACCTCAAAACGTTAATGTCAAGCCCTATAGCTTATAAACTTACCAAGAAATATCCCTTTGGTCAGTTTAGATGCTGGTGTGGACTTTACTCTTCAACGCTAACAACACACTGTCTGAAAAATGACTTGTAAGTTTCGGTTTGTTTACTTTTTCTCTGGTTCCCCTACTGGCCAATCAGCTGCTATCTGCTGTTAAACATACACAGATAGCTACATCCCCTCCAGCCATTGAGAGCAAAACAAGCATTTCTGATATTTCTTGAAACAGGTTTAATATTCTGTGTGGCTGTCGCTGATGCTATGCACCTGTAACCCAGTCAAGGAAAGGGTTAAGAGAAACCTAGTGTTGGCCAATCAAAGGTGGTTGTGCCAGACTCCCGCCTTTGGCTGAGACTCTATCTAATCTGTCAGAGGGAGCGCAGGAGACGATTGTGAAGTTTAACATTGGTAGTCCCCAGAGAAGAAGCTGGTTATTTCATGGCTCAGATTAGAAACCAAATTGAAACGTAAGCAACTAAAATTGCTGAATGTTACAACATTGTGTCAAATTGGTCGTTATTACTGAGACTTATAAAGTGTCAGGTTAAGTTCCATCATAGTGTCAAAAAACGTTAGCTGATGTTGTTGTTCAGTAGCTCAGAGATTATCGGCTAATTAAATTACTGATTTAGCAACACTTTTTCATGCACTATATCCGTTTCACATTCTCATTAGGGGCTGAGCCCCCCTAAAGGTCTGATCCTAGAATCGTGGTTACGTGTGGCTCACATTGCCACAAAGGCTCATCATTAGCTTTCCACTGAGCCCTCTGTGTAGGGTTGTGTAGAATCAGTAGAGTCTTGCTTAGTGGCAGATGTTGAGTTTGCACCTGCAGATGCAGAGTCTTGTGAGGTCTGGTCTGTTTTAGATGGTTGTTCTTGTTGCACCTTCTCGTCTTCTTGTGGATAGAGCTCCGGGTAGCGCTGCATACACTCCTGCATGGCCCTAAACTGCTCCAGGCATTCAGAACCCTTCACCTCCTCCTTACTATAGTGGAAACAGGAGAAGGCATCCTTAAATTCAGTCCCACAGGGTCCACTGGCCATCCCACCCAGGCAGGGGCAGTTCCAGTTGATCTCCCCACTGGGAAGAATCAGGCCTAGGATGAGAGAGGAGGTTTAAGTTAATTTGCGGGTAATCATTTTGCCTTTTTTTTTTATAAAACCTAACCCGAGCTACAAGCCTGAAGTAGTTTTATGCTCCTCACCTCGCTCCTCATATGGGTCATTATTAGGATCTTCCTCTACGAGCTCAGCACTGCTGGGTGTTGCATGATCCTCTTTGGTGACAAAGATGATTCGGTCTTTACCTGTTGTGTAAAATGTGGAATGACAATGAAAAAACAAATCGTCAATGATAAGTATTGTGGCACCTAATCCAAGCCAAAGGTTAGCGTAATGACATCTACAGCCTCTACTTCATTTTATGTTCTGAGATTTAAAAAAGTAATAACAGGTTAAACAGTTGCAATCACAATTTCAACAGTGTAGTGCACGTTCCTCACTAGAGCCTGACCGGTAAATCATCCAAGCTGATATTTTTTGGTCCATATTAGATTGGGACATGTTTGTTGGCTGATAAGTGAGCAAAAACTAGGGCTGGGTATCATTCAAAAATGTTCGATACTGGTACTGATACCAATACCACGACTTTGATACCGGTCCCTAAACGATCCTTTTTTCGATAACAGTTTCATAAAACTAAAAGAAATGACATTACACATTATGGCACAAATATTTTTATTTATTTTTCCGCTCCTACTACGTGACGCCCGTCTCTGTGTGTAACGTTAAGTCTTTCCTGACTACCTCTAGGACGTGTAACGTTAGACAACCAATTACCAGCATTATTAGATCTTGGTAGAAGCATGCTGCATGCTTATTGCCCAATTAATCACAATTTTATCGAAACCGCAATATGGACTAGTGCAATATCCAAATTGCAAGGGGGGGGGGGGGGGGTACAATATTTGTTAAAGGCATATTTGCAACCTGGAAACCCTATTTTCCTATGTTGTTGTGTCTAAATGACTGATGGGAAGAACAATCTTTGACATTGGTCCAGTATTAAAGGTCCAATGTGTAGGAATTTCTCCCATCTAGCGTTGGGATCATATATTGCAATCAACTCTCTCGCACCATGCAGTTCAAAGTACGTATTACAGCTACGGTAGCCTTCACGCTTCAAAAAGCCGGTCTCTTGCTCTTTTCTAAAGATTTTTTGGGCATTTTCGGCCTTTATTTTGATAGGACAGCTGAAGACATGAAAGGGGAGAGAAAGGGGGGAATGACATGCAGCAAAGGGCCGCAGGTCAGAGTCGAACCTGAGCCCGCAGCGTAGAGGAGTAAACCTCTATATATGAGCACCCGCTCTACCAACTGAGCTATCTGGGCGTCCAGTCTCTTGCTCTTTTCAATATCCTTTTTCTTTTTCTGGGCGAAGAAGAAGACTCCTGTTCCTGAAATTTGGATTTTGAATATGTGTGGTGCTCCACGTTTCCTTCTTCAAACTTGCCGGGGCCGGGAAGCTATGATACCCATTAGCAGCATTAGCAGCATCTGTGAGTTTATCATGTGACAGCGAAAACGCCAAAGGCGGAGCAGTATGTGGTCCTGTATGTCCCTTACCGGCTAACGTATTTCAAGATGGCGCATGAATATGGAGCGTCTACCTGGTCTACCCCAGTTCATGCGAATGCAAATGTAAAATTTCAATTGATGGTGGTGGTAAATATTCATGAAAAAGGACAAGTTTGTGAACGGGCAACACAGATTTTGATAATGAACAACTAAACACGTTACACACTGGACCTTTAAGCAAGATCGCTGCCGACTGCAGCGGCGAAACAAGCTACAATGTAAGTTAATAGAGTAATTGTGCAGTTTATATTTACGTTGAAATAAACACATAGTTTATTGATTTACATGTTAAAATATGTTGGCTCTATACACCCTAAAAGTATGTTTTTTTTAAATGGAGTGGTGGGTTTAGCGCTAGCTGTTTAGGTTAAACAAAAAGGTCATGAAGAGGTTTTAAAAAAGCCTATCTCTAAAGGGATCCTTTCCATAATCTTGTCGGACTCTTAGAATAATAATGAGCCTGTCAGTGGCACACAAAGAAAAATCACTTTTAGTGGACCAAATTGAGGATGCACATTCGCCCTTTAGGGTTACACTGCAGCCCAGCCTGTGGCTGCCGGTTACAACGCTCACGCTTAATACTGGACCAATGTCAAAGATTGTCGTCCCGATCAGTCACTTACACAAAACAAGGAAAATAGGGTCCAGGTTGAAAAAAAAAAACAACGAAATTACCCTTTAAGTATTGTGGTGGTACAGAGACATTCAGGCCTACAAATCGTATCCTACATACTGAAGAAAAAACATCTTTGTTTGGTCCTCGCAAAAATCACACTATAATCATTTATTTACTATTTTTCAACGAAAATGAGAATACTAATACATAAATGATCACTCCCTCCAATATCTTGATTCATATTGCAATCTCAATATCAGTCAAATAATCACAATTAAATATTTTCCTCATATCGTGCAGCACTACTGCTTATTGGCTCACTGATACTGATGAGATTTACTCCTTAGGTATTAAAATTGGGAATTGAATGACTAGGCATTTTTCGATACTCGATACTTGAATTCGGTACCAAGCCCTACCAAAAACACTGAGGTCTGAGGTAATTTAGAAACAATGACGACATAGTTTGTCCTCCAGAGGCATCTTACTTTTTCAACTGTAAAATGCCTCTGTATATATCATGGTCAATATTCATTATTAAACCAAATTCCTTTGAATCGACAAAAATGTTTGTTAAAAAAAACTATCAGCCAATATATTGTTATCTTGTCTTGTGAATATGACAAGTTAAATGGTGGATGAAGCATTCGGATCCTTAACTTTGCTATAGGTATAAATACAACAATGTGAATACTCTATTAAAAAGTATTATCATGAAAATGTACTTTAAGTATCAAATGTAAAAAATGTACTAAGTTTTCAGAAAAATGTCCCCTGTAAGTTTTACATTAGTACATAGTATGACATTATTAGATGCTTCAATGCTCAGGTAGCATTTTACTGTATTATCTGAATAAGGTGGACTTTGTACAAAGGTATGTATTTTAGTAGAGTTGAGTTCCCAACTTGGGGGTCGGGTCCCCTGAAACTTAAGGGGGCCCAAGTAAACACTGCTCTTTTGTGAGGGGTCATTACCCAAAAAGAATTAGAAGCACTGGTTTAATATCTTACAATTCACTGTATTTTGTGAGCTTATCATGTTTTTATGCGAGATATGCATCTACAAAGTAGTAACTATAGCTGTCAAATGAATGCAAGGAAGTAAAAAGTACAATATTTCCCTCTGAAATCTAATGTATTCCAAGTATAAAGCAGCAAATAGACTACTTCAAAATCGTACATTAGTGGAGTACGCTGCTTGAGAATACGGTTTCTTTTCACCACTGGAAGAGACGCTACGACAGTCATCATATTCTCGTGAGGAAAACCTTGACTTATAATAATGACAAAAACGAGGACAAATCATTTAATGACCGGACTCAAGGTGACTTTCTATGAAAAACATCGCAGGGTGAGTCATTGTGAGAATGCTAACAGTCGTGTTCACTCATGGTGTAACAGGTAGGCTACAAATTTTAAATGTCCTGAGCGGCTTGTTATTACCGTGACACCGTTAACAACTGGGTAACGTTACGACACCTACATTCATTTTTCATTCAGACTCAAATCAACTTTAGACTTAACCTTTCCAGATAAGTTAACGTTAGCCGGGCTAGCACAGCATTTACCTTCCTCTCTGACCGAGCTCATGTCTTCACGCTGGGACAGATTCAATTCCTATTTTTGATTAACAGCAACAGCTCCGAGGAAAACGACTCTTACTGACAAACAAACGCAACACATGGAGATGACAAATGTTTTCAGTCCAGCATCAGTTAGCTTGTTCCACAACTACCCTTGCTTGAGCAGGTAGATCCTAAATCGGATCTGCTAGAATGGTCGACGTAGCTGCGTTTAGGCATAGGGAGTTGGGATTGGTTTGGGTAAGAATACCAAGGTAAGCCAATCAGAGGCAGAATAAGGCGGACAACGAGGCACGTCCTCTGATGTCGGAACGTCTAGCGGATCCGATCTAGCATCTACCGCTTGAGCAGACAGGCTCTGGCTTGAGCATCTTCACCTTTTCTGTTTCCGGTAGCACAGACGCTCCGGGGCGCATTGCTGCCCCCAACAGTTGCACAAAATCATGCTTGTAATTTCACACAGGCAAGGGTTTTTCAAGAAAATTATACATTTTGATACGCACGATTTCGCTCTAACTTTTTGATTAAATTTAATGTATATTCTCAGTCAAAATACAATATGATATGACAACAATACAATATAAAATACCTTTGCTTTCTGACAAGAGATGACGACCTAGAAAAGAGGGGAAATGTGATATCAAGGACATTTGTCCTATTAGCTAGAGTCCATTTATTTTACACTTTAAATAAACTTACTTACAATAACCCTTCAACAAATACTACTTTCCTAATCTTATTATATAATTCATTTTTTCATATTTTTCCATTTAAGGGATAGGATATTAAAATAAAAAAATTGCCATAATAACATCCAAATATCTTTTTTTACATTTTGTGAATATAAATTTACAAAAAATCATCACATAGAAAAAGATGGGTCAAAAAGAGTTGAGTGGCTCTTTGGTGATTTACTCACAAATAAATTCTAATGCACTGTAGATCACATATGGCATCCTTATAGAAGTAGCTACACCATAATGTAGTTGAGCATTATGGTACTACTGTTTTCATCAACAGCTATAACTCCTCCCGTGGGCATCCATAAGTGGAGGCTGATGTATAAACAGATGACGGATGACTTTATAGGAGGTTATAGTTGTCGAAAAATACTGTACATTATAAACACTTACAGATGTCTTTATAGCAGCTTCAAAATTCACCTGGGACACTTCAGCCAAGTAG
The DNA here is from genome assembly GCF_008315115.2 of Sander lucioperca. Lineage (NCBI taxonomy): Eukaryota > Metazoa > Chordata > Actinopteri > Perciformes > Percidae > Sander > Sander lucioperca. The sequence continues at coordinate 1,875,372 of NC_050178.1, forward strand.
AAGAGTCAAAAGATTTTGTCTTTTTCCACAAAAAAGGTTTTATTGAGAATGTTTTTCTATAAGTTTGTTCTGAAATGCATTTATTCTTTACATATTCAAAAGACTTTATCTTACACTTAAGAGAAATTTAAAGTAATTCAATGCATGGCCTATGTACAGAAAATCATAATTTTTTTCAGGTGTTGAAAAGCAATCAATGCAATAGAGCAGACAATTAAAAAACAAAACAAAAGAATCTGACATTTGAGGGTTAATACTGCCGCTCCCTGGGAATGCCATTCATTAGAACAGCAAGGACCCTTTTTTTTTGAATGGTTCAGATGACAAAAATAAGTTGAACAATATTTTTGACAGGTGGACCCCAATGTGAGCTCCCCATCCTCTTCTTACAAGACCCTGTTTAAATAACTTAGCGCAGGGTCACAAATCAGGAAAATGACAGTACTTGACTCAGCGTTTGACAGTTCAGCTTGTGTTCCACACCTTCAGATAATTGGCAGGTTGACAGGAAAATAAAATAAAGGTGAAAGTAAAAGTAAAAACTAAGATAACACCAAGCAGAACATTGAGTGCATTTCTGCACACAGCAGGGAGTTGACCCCCATTATCCGTGTTGAGTATGCCTGCACACTGAAGCGCTCTATTGTCAGTCTGAAAAAAGGGCTAAACCGCCTTCATCTCATCCACAAATGAATCTTAGGGAGCTATAAACTTGAGTCAGTTAGAAAATCTGGTGAAGTACATCTGAAATGTCGGTCTTTGTTTTACTTTGGAAAATACATGGTGGGAGCAGCAAGCTGTGTAGCCCCACCATCTCGCAAAGTCCCATTTCAGATGAGATTCCTGAAGATTCCTAAGACATCCTGAAAGTGGAGGGCTGACGATGTAGGAGCTTCACATAGATGTAAAATAAATGCAAAGTTGGTGATCCTAATAAAAGTTGGTAGAAGGTGGGAGGATATTGGCTTTTCTAGAAGAGCAGGGCCCCCATGCTGCCCATTTCGCTTTGTTCTTTCACAAAGATCTCAAAGTACTGATAGATGATGGTGACGGCCAGCAGGATACCAGTGCCAGAGCCAATGGCTCCGAGAAAGTCAGCCATTACTGATAAACCACCGATACACAGTCCACCAAAGGCAGCAGCAGTAGGAATGTACCTAGAACACAAAACAGGGAGACTGAGATGAATATTCATACACAGAATTTCACCTTTTGGTTTCAGCAGAAATGCTAAGTAGCAAAAATGGTAGATATTCAAATACATTCATCATGATTGTGGAGTAGCGATTAATGAAATAGTTCGACATTTAGAGAAATACAAGTATCGATTTCTTGCCAAGAGTTAGATGAGAACATCGACACCACTCTCAAGTTTGTCTGATAAATATACGACAACAGCTAGTTAATTTAGCTTAGCATTTAGACTGGAAACGGGGGAAACCGCTAGCCTGGAAAAAGTTAATGAGTGTGTTTTTCCAAAATGTTGAACTATTCCTTTAAGCGTTGCATTATTATAGATGCACATCAACAAAGGTAGTAACATTCTTGAACTGCTGTCCTACTTTTATTTTGTTTAGTGTAGCTTGATGATTGACTTTTGCACTCTGTTTCTTTAACAAGATACTAAACTTTTCTTTGTTTGGGTGGAAGAGCATTTCCAAGGACATAAAGTTAGAGATGGACCGATTACAATTTTCTAGGCCGATTCCGATTTCCGATTTTTCATCAAGTTTGACCTGCCGATACCGAGTTTAGCCGATTCCGATTTCAATTTTTCTAACCACTTTACAGCAGGTTTTTGGTGTCGTCCCTCCACGCCCTAATTTTTTCCTTGCAGGTGTTGCATATGGCAAACTTGTTATCTTCTTCACACACGCTGAAGAATTTCCAAACAGCTGACATGTTGCAATTTAATTCAGGAGGTTTCCTACATGTGCGTTCCGTGTGCACGTGTGATGCTGATATTGCGCGATGTTAATCATGTGGCGCCTGAGCACATTTGTACAAAAGCATAATAAGCAGTAATTTTTAGAGTGCATGTCAGAGAATAGCGCGGACACGCGCTTCACACCACGAGCAGACACGCGCGCCACCCAGCGGGGAAAAAAGGGAGGGAAAGGAAAAAGAGACTGTCGCTGTCCGGAGGATAACTAGCCAGTGGAGATCGCATGTGTGCGTCATGGATGTATTAAGAGAACGTGTGCGTCCTAGAGAACGTGTGCGTCGTATAACTTAGCTGGTGATTTCGTTGTTTGTGTTCTTCACCTGCTAGCTAGGTTGCACGTGGCTGTTGATTCGATATAATGGCGATTGTTGAACGCCCTTGCTCACGTTTGTATTTTATGTGCATTATTTACATGCTACAGTAGTTAAGCTGCATTAAGATAATGTAATTAATAGTGGGTTTATTGTTATTATTTGCTAGCCTATATATAATTCCTATGCATTGTGTATGGTAGCCTTTACAATGTTATTTATTTACAGCATTTGACCGGAATAAAATCGGCATATGTCAGACTGACTGGCCGGTCATGGCCGATCACGTGAAAATCGACCAATTCCGGTCACCAGCTGGTCAATCGGTGCATCTCTACATAAAATTGCATTACAAAGAAAAACAAAGAAACAGGGAGGCGACACTAATGCAAAGAATAAGGGATTATACCGGTCTCAAAGATTCAAATCTAAAAAAAGGAAGATACAGTGAAATGTGCGGTGAAATGTGCGTTGCTTTGATTGTAAGATGGGAGTTATTTGCTTTAAAACTGTGACAAAAACATGAAATAATGTAAATCCATGATGAGGGCTTATAACTATTCTAACTGATAACCTTCTTCAATGTGTGGTTTATGCGGCTGATGAGGTATGTAAATAAAAATGGATTTCGATTTTACCTGTTCAGTTCATGGACCATTGACGTTTCTCTGTGTCCCCTCATCACCATCTGCTGCTCCTTCAGCTGTTTCGCCACCTGGATGAAAATGAAGAACAGAGCTTTAAAAACACAGTCTGAAAGAACCATAGACCACCACCTGCATGAAAGTGGTTACAACTTACATCTTTGGCGGAGGAGCCTGAGACTTCAATCCAGGTCTTGGAGAAAAAGGCACATGATCCAAGCATGAAGGCAATGTAGATGACTGCATGGACTGGGTCTTCGAGAACAGAGCCAAATGACTCAGGGGGAGAGAGGAAGTAACAGAGTCCACCTACAGGGTAGGCACGGGCTGGACCACCTGACGTTGCGTCCTACAAACATAAGAAAAGAATACAAGCTTTAAAAACGGGCAGAAAAAAAAAAAAATTAACGGACAAACAAACAAAAAATGACTTAATTAAGTACATCTGGAACGGAAACAAACCAAATGGAAAGGTGTGTTCAAATGTGTACTTACAGACCAAGTGCCGAGCAGATTAACCAGGAAGTTGCCACTGAAGCGTGTGGAAAGCATCTGGGAGATAACATACAAGTTGGAGACCAAGGCAGACTGCAGGATGATGGGGATGTTGGAGGTGTAGAAGAGCTTGATGGGGTAGGTGTTGTACTGGCCGCGGTAGCGAGCGGACTTGATGGGCAGATCAACCCTGAATCCCTGTGAGAAGAGGTGAATGTGTGAGCGTTCAAACGGTTTACATTCCCTAACTTCATTATCTTGTCTGTCAGCAATTCCTATTTTAAACTTTGAGAAAAGTTTGCATGTTAAGAAAAGGCCAGCAACTCACCTGAAAGTATATCACTACAGCAAAGACAAATACTGTGGCGATGAGGTTCATGAGGTTGGGCAGGTTCTGTCTGTAGAAGGCCTCTCTCAAAGCACGCACTTTGTCGGTACGAGTGGCCAGCAGATGGAAAAGCGCAATGATTGCTCCCTCAAACTCTGTACCTAGAAACAGTAAAGTCACAAGTATGAGACAAAGTCCTGCAAAGTGCAAAGGATTTAAATGAACTGACCAAAATCACACATCCAGCGACCACGTTGTGGTTTCTTACCTCTTCCAGTGTTGACAGTCGTGGGGCTGAAGGCCTTCCAGACGATCGTCTCACAGATGTTGGTAGCGATGAACAGCGAGATCCCTGAACCAAGACCATAGCCCTTTTGGAGCAACTCATCCAGCAGCAGCACGATCAACCCAGCCACAAACAGCTGTGGAAGAACACAACAGATACGGTCAGATGAAAAAGCACTCAAGGCCGTCATGTGAAAATGTGTCACTTTGTAATAAATTCACATTTATTTGCCGAGTCTTGGCTGTTAATTCTGACTATGTAGGATAGACCACCCCCCCCTTAACTGAACTTAATAAATGTCCTGTTCTCACCTGAATGATGATAAGCAGACAGATTCCTGCACCCATCTCAGAGGGATCTCCATACATGCCGGTCATCACATATACGATGGACTGTCCGATGGTGATGATCATTCCAAATACTGAAAAACATTAACAGGGGTCAGACAATCTACTTATACATTCTAACCATATATTCACACATTACAACCTGATGAGAGTTTACTCACATTTCTGAGCTCCATTGAAGAGGGCTCTGTCCTTTGGTGTGTCTCCAACCTCAATGATCTTAGCTCCAGCAAGCAGCTGCATGATCAGGCCTGAGGTGACAATGGGTGAGATACCTAGCTCCATCAGGGTACCTGGAGGGAGATGTTCAAGTTAGGATATACCAGCAGGAGAGCAGACACACATTTCCTCTTTTATAAATGTTATTAGCTGGACAAATACCTCTGTTTGAGGCCAGAATTACTCTCATCCAGTAGAATGGATCTGCAGAGTCTGAGGACATGATGCCAAAGAGGGGGATCTGTGGGATAACAGTCAAGAGACAATTAGATTCTGTTTTAGTGATGCATGACTTTAAATGCTTCTATGAACGTGCAAGTGTTGAAATAATGCTCACACTACAAGTCCAACTCTAAACCTTCCATTCAAAAAATCATTGTAATCAAATCATTGGTGTACATGACAACTACTCAGTGCAACACAGTATACAAATCCATAGTATTTGGATAGTATGACAACTGTCAGGACACACACACACACACACACACACATATACATATATACACTCATACTAAGCAGTGCTAATTTCACTGCAGGTGGTTGAGTACGCCGTGATTTTTCGATTAATCAACAGATTCCATTTTTTTATAACTTGAAGTTTTTATTGCTTGGTGGGTGGTGATGGCACAGTGGATATGACACATGCCTTTGGTGTGGGAGACTCGGGTTCGATTCCCACTGTGATACATCAACCAATGTGTCCCTGAGCAAGACACTTAACCCCTGGTTGCTCCAGAGGTTTGCGGCCTCTGACATATATAGCAATTGTAAGTCGCTTTGGATAAAAGCGTCAGCTAAATGACATGTAATGTATGATGGGCAGTTCTCCAATTTCTTCTTCTTTTTATACAAATATAATTCAACAAAAAACATTGATAGAATAATAAATAATGAATATGTCAGTTATCTCTAGTCTCAACTAATTCTACAGAAACATGAGGTTTATTAAAAGGTTATATGGTCTTGTAAGCTCAAATGTTTACTACAAAGTTCTTTCACACCAAAAAGTCTTATTGACAGGCGTGTTGGATAAAAAAAAAGAAAATACTGCACACTGGGACCAGGCGTTCTGACTTAATTTACAATATTTTTGTCCTCAGGCCTTTGATGGTCATTCAAAAAGACCAAATTGACATTAATAAAGTGATTGCAAGTAATTGTAGTGCACAGGTTTTTGTTTTTTCCTCTCCAAAATGTTACAAATGAAATCATATGGATTCACACTTCCATTTAGAGTAGTTGGTGAGCAACTAATATATGACAGTAATTAATTGTGACACTTACCTGGCAACAAACCAGGAAGATGAAGAGAGTGATGGCAGTCCATAATACCTTCTCTCTGAACTGGATCTGTTGGACAATCACAATAAAATAAGATTTATAACAAATAGCTAAAGCAAGCAAAATGTGTTTTTTTTTTTTTTATTGCCAAATGCAAATGTACTAATAATATGAGCTTGATACATACCTTTCTTTCAGGTTTTTGGATCTCTGGCAGCACTGCACAGAATGGCTTTATCACCTCCAAAAATTTGACTAGAAAAAATAAAACATGAGTATTTATGTGTGTAAACTGGGAATAATAAGCTGGTCGCCACTGGGACGTGGCAGTGAATGGTGGGCGGACTCAAGACATACTTCAATGACCTATACCAAACAGATTTAATAATAAAATCCGGCATTTTGTATTACGGGTTTTCCTAGCTATTTTCTCACCTTTACATCGTCACTGCTACATGTTTCTTAGCGTTAGGCAGATGTTTTAGGAACAGCAGGCTCAAGACTACATCCGCTGTTATGCGTCGTCATCACTAGACTGTCAATGTCTTTGAATGAGCGGCTAACACGTTAACGTTAGCTAAGAAGACGTTTCCTGCCAACAATAACCACTGTAATGTTTCTAAGATCTCACCACAAATCAAAATCCCTCTTACAAAACTACTGATTTACTGTTTGATTAAATTAACTAACCATCTATCATTACAAAAGTATCCGAATAGTACAAAAGCAACTGCCAGCTAGCTAACGTTAGCTAGCAACATAAGCTAGCCTGCTATCAGTGCCAGCGGTAATAGCGTTAGGTTAGCTTACTAAGTTGTTAAAACTGTATTTAGTGTATTGCTACACATACTCTCGATATCAGTCTCGTACAATTCATGTGACAAAGTCATACTCACTGCCCATGATGTCCCAACTGTCCACCTACGTGCTCCTTTACTATGTAAATCTAAGCAGACACAAAATCTCACTACTGACTGACGAGGAGGAGGAGGAAGAGGAGGAGGAGGAGGAGGAGACAGTTTAGAGACACGTCACCACTAACGTTACAGACACGAAGAACAACGTACCAAGATACCATCTACGCAATTACGCAGTTACGCCAAAAGAATAGAGCTCAACAGTGTCCGCCCACTTTTTGCAGCAGTTTTTGAGTGTGCTGCAGGCAGCTGATGTTCAGTAATCGACATTTCAGTGATTGATCCAAATGTAAACGTGCTACATCAGGACTTAATTACATACAAGCTGTACCTCTGCCCTCAGGAAGCTCATTTTGGGCTTTGCTTTATGGAGAAATTAAACGGCAGGAAATTTGGCTAGTTAAGAAGTTAAAGAGGTTTCCTTTAAAATCTCGCATAAAATATATCCAGCAAAAAAGACAACAAAACATTTCGTCTTGAATATTCTTGCACTCTGTAAACTAAAAGAAGTAACAATTTGTCATTTGTTTTATCATATGTAGACTATAGCCTATTTGAATTTTTTTATTTTGCACAATAAAGTCAAGACAACAGTAACACAAGAACATTAATTAATAAAAAATAAAGGTTGTGCAGGTGAGATTAAGAAACCCCCTAGGGGCTTAAAGAGAGGAATAATATAGATAATGAACAATTACAATTACAAGTGTCCTAAACAAAAAACAACTAATTGAACACAAGTACTAAGCACTGACTTTAAAAACATAAATAAAATAAAAGCATAAGGTTGGCTACATAAACATCAAAGGCATAAAATAAATTACAATAATATAGATAAAATGAGGATATGTCGACTGTGAATGTGTAAGTAGAAATGAGAGACAGCAAGGCCAAACAAAATGTGATATGAATAGTTCAGATCAATACAGACAGTTAAGTTTGGTTAATCAGACAGGTCTTAAGCCTCTTTTTATAATTCTTGACAGAAGTTGACTGAAATGCAGTGTTAATATACCTGTTCCATAGCTGAACTCTCCTGTATAATAGAGAATTAACAGAGCCTAGTACGGAACATTGGAATATGTAAATATTTAGCATGTCTTGTATTATAACCGTGTATGTCAGCATTCGACTGAAAAAATACTACACAAGGCATCAGAATGGAAGCTGGCTGGTGAAAAATTTTATAAGAAGGAAAACTAGGCAAACCATTACATTTCTGGATAAAGATATGTTAGGCCTACATGTTTTGAAGGTAACGTTAACGAGATGGAAAAAGTTTTTTGGCACAGTTAATTTTATTATTGAGAAAATGTCACATTCACAAGAAGAAATGGGCAGACTCCAAATCAAAACTTTGGACATTTTTTATCAAGAATTTGATTAATATGTCAACACTATAAGAAACCTTAAAAATAACAGGGTAATTAGGCAAAGCAAGGCAAGGCAGCTTTATTTGTATAACACATTTCACGGGGCAATTCAGTGTGCTTCACATAAATGAAAGGTCCTATGACATGCTGCTTTTTGGATGCTTTTATATAGGCCTTAGTTATTAGGTCCCCTAATACTGTATCTGAAGTCTCTTTCCTGAAATTCAGCCTTGGTGCAGAATTACAGCCACTAGAGCCAGTCCCACAATGAGCTTTTCTTAGGATGTGCCATTTCTGCGCATGTACATCGGAAAAACGTTTTTCCGAGTGAAAACGTCATCATTCACGTCCCTTCCTGTGGGAATCAGAGGTGGGAAACTCGGGCCAGATTTTGCTAACCGAGTTTCCCAGTTGGTGACGCGTTGTTGACAACTGACGTTTGATGTAGGCGACTTTGGTTCACTGAACATATTTCAATGACAAACTGTGGTTATTGTGGACAAACGCCTCTGCTGAGAAACATACACAGGCATAACATGTTTCAAATTATTCATAAATATTTTATGTATAAAATAACAACAACACATTATCCGTGTCCTTTCCCGTTCGTTGTCCTGCAGATAACACAAACACCTGACGATGTGCTGTTTGTATGCTCGCATAAGAAAACAGCAGCAAATTACTGTGGCCTCCGTGTTTTCACCAGGTTTTCACACACCTGATGCTCTAGGCTACGGCCAACAGTTGGTGGCAGTCATGCAACAAGTTGTTATGCCAAACACTAATATAACAGAAGAAGAAGTACGCACATCCCGACCATCCTAACCATGTGAACGCTGGTAGTCGGAAAAACAACGTAATCACGGGGGCAGTCCCTGTCATTCCGAGGTGGCATGAACGCGCCATCTCTCTTTCTCATGGGTGGGCCAAATTCTCTGGGCGGGCAAAGCAGAGAAAGGGGAGGTAACCTTGCTCCTTATGACCTCATAAGGAGCAAGATTCCAGATGGCCCATCTGAGCTTTCATTTTCTCAAAGGCAGAGCAGGATACCCAGAGCTTGGTTTTCATCTATCGCCATTTCTAACCACTGGGGGACCATAGGCAGGCTGGGGGAACTCATATTAATGTTAAAAAACCTCATAAAGTGAAATTTTCATGCCATGGGACCTTTAATTTAATTTTGGGTTTGATACATTTCTCATCAACCATTATGCATCGATTTGAATGAATTTGTATCAATTTTTCTATTATATATAATTATAATTATTATTATTATTATTATTATTATTATTATTATTATTATTATTATCATGAGCACTTTTACTTTTGATACTTACTTAGAGTTTCTTTTTGCCAATAATACTTCTTTACTCTAACTTGAATCCAGGAACTGTATTATCATTTTTTACACAGTATTCCTACTTTTCCTTAAGCGGAGAATCTGACGACTTCTTTCGCCACTGTTAAAATAAATATGGATAAAGGGAAAGGAACAAATAGCTGCCAAATTATTTAAATGTTTCCACCTTAACCATCCCTTAAAGAAGCTAGCAAATGTACTGTGACCAGCAGATGTTACTATTCCACTATTCCTACCTGAATGAATACATGCATGTCTCCACCAGAGAGCAGCAGTGGCCTGAAAATAATCTATTATCTAGTTCAGGAAATGCAGGCTGGTGAAGACAGTTTGAGACAGCTTTCTCAAGCCAGCCTGACTGTCAACAAAAGTCACACACACACACACACACACACACACACACACACACACACACACACACACACACACACACACACACACACACACAGGGACTGACAAAATAATAGCATAACACTTCACAATGTCAATAAATACCCTAGTTTAGACTTTATTTGAAATTGATTTATAATGTGAAGATTTTCTTCCTTTCTTTCTTTATTTCTCTTTCTTTGTTTGTGTGTTGATGTGTTTGTTTATTTGTTTCTTTCTTTTTTTTTTCTTTCCAGAATGCAGTTAACGATGATGGAGTATCAGTCAACAGGACGTAAAAATTTGGTGAAGCATCTCTCACATAGATGAAAGAGGAGGACAGCACACACAGTGTAGCAGAGAAAGAGCTCAGTCTTTCAGAGCACTCCCTGATAACAGAGTGCCAAAAGTGTTGGGGCACAAGACCCTTATTTAAGGCTTTGTCTGTTGGCAGAGAGGCTCTTCATTCGGTTCTTACATTGCAGGACACAGGTGTGCTGAGGTCAGTGTACAAGTCTCTGCATCCTTTCCAGAAACTCCCTTATGCTCAGTGGTGGTGGAAGAAGTATTCAATATAAACATAGTTTGGTAGGTAAAGATGCCACATGCTATTTTTATAGAATCTCATTTGAAAAAAAAGTCATGCTTATTTGCTCTCTTGTTAAGATATATTGTCACCCTTACATGTATTGTGGAAGAGTAAAGCTTTTATGTTGACAGTAAAGATGTAGTGGTAATATTCACTTACAGAATTTACTCACAGTTACAGTATGTATTGATCTAAGTCAGTAGACATAACATATTTCCCACAATCTCTGAACTTTAAGCTATGCCAGCATTAATGACAGCCACATTTGTGTGTATCTCAAGCTTGCACACTCTTAATACATTACTTCTCTTTGCCAGTGTGCATACGGTCACATGTTACATGTTACATAAGAGTCTTTCATTTTTCTGTAACGTGAAGGAATGTTCAAGTCCTCAATTCTTTTACTCCCCTGCCTTCTTTCTCACATTCATCTCTTTCTTTGAGTTTGCCCTCCTCTGAAGCAAGAGATGATACTTGTTCTGTACACCGGGCTAACACTCTAAACCACACACAGTCCCTCTCTGTTTCCGTTAATGAGATCAAAAGGCCTATATTCACCTATAATTTGGACTGTTTTGTGTGTTCTGTTTTTGAATTGTTTTGTTTCCTGCACATCCATGTGTGTGTAAAGCAGATTATCACACTGGTAGATTACTGGGACAGGTGCATGGGTGGATTAATGCACAGGCTGACCTAGGCTGCAGCCTAGGGACCTTATATGTGCAGTGGCCCTGGATATTTAAATTGAATTCAGAGGGAAAAAAGTGCTTGACCCTTGAGTTCAATTTGGCTTTTAACAATACATCACTGCCACTGGACAGCATTGTGGCAAAAAAAAAAAGAAATATAAAAAACATCAAAGCGGAGCGCAAAAACAAAAAGCACAATGGCTGATTGAACACCAAGATCTAGAAAATTCCTACATTGACAACAAAAGAGGGGGTTCTGTACTGCTGCAGATGCGTGCGTGCGTATGTATGCATGTAATATTCCTCGCATGCAAGAGTGGCACTAAATGGGGGCTTTGGAATGGCAACAATCTGATGTTTACAGTGACAGGACAATACTCCCTGGATTGTCCATAAGGTTCTTGGGAGGGGAGGGGGTAACAGTGGATACATCAGCACAAGGGTGGGAGTATAGAGTCACACGATCACCATGAGACTGAGCAGAGTGAGTCACTCCCTGCTCAGCTGTCCTATCCCACTTTTCCTGTTGTCTGTCTGCTGCCTCTCTGAAAAAAACTCCAACACGGGTGGTCAGTCAAGAGAAACTTGTTGGACTTCTCTGCCTCTACTTCTGCGTTTCTCTCTCCTCTTGAAAAATCCTTTTAATGACTGATTTACATCACAGGATGGATTATTTGTTCTTGCTGGTGGCTCACTGTTGACCAGCTATGCTCTGAAGCTCTGATTCTTGGCGACTGCTATACTCTATCACAAAACATTCATACAGTATATCTGCTGTACAAGAGGTCAGGGGTTAAGGTTGGTGGTTTTAACTGGTGGATTTAATGTGATCCAGCAGAAAGAAGAACATTGTGTCCTCGACCTCATGCACCAGGTTACATAAACATCTACAGATCAATGACCACTAACTCCTCCCTGCAGATATTTTCTCACACAGCATTTGTGAGTTAATGAAGAACAGCTTGGCTCTTCAGCTTTACATAACCATGTCCGGTTTGTTACATCAAATATGGAGGAAAGGTCTCTCAAAGTAAAGCTAGGAATTGTAACATTATCCAGTTGTGTCATTTATTTCCAAATCATTAGGATTAGAGAGCCAAAACACAACAAAGCTCAGAGTCTACAACTATTCAATCGGTTTTTGAGCTAAATGCTAACATCATCATGTTAACATGCTCACAATGACAATGTTTGCATGCTGTGTTTAGCAGGTATAATGTTTACCCTGTCTTAGTTTAGCATGTTAGCATGCTAACATTTGCATATTACATTCCGAGGGGGACATGCTCTGTACAAAATGTCATGCTAATCCATGCAAACAGTTGTTGAACCTCCTGGTAGTGCTACAGGAAAATTAAAGGGATCACCAAAATCAGAAGGACATATGATCTGGGAACCATTAATGCCTGTAGAAAATCCATCTAATAACTGTTGAGATATCTTAGTCTTGACCAAAGTAAGACATTGTCATCCCTAGAGCCACAGTGCTCTCATGGCTAAAACAGATGTCGCTGTCCATATACCTTTTAATCCTGCTCAATTTACATAAAGACAGAGTGGAAAGAGTGAGGGGGATACAAAAAAATGATGTGTATTGTCTTAGTTGGATAAACCGCTTTGAAAATACTAGCACCTTTATCAGAGGTGTAGAACGGGGTGGCGTTTGCTGTTTTTGCTTTTGCCATCCCGCTTATCTCATTCTTACAGCTGTGCTTAGTGCAGCTTCAATGTGACTGTCTTATGTAACCTGTTTACATGTTCTCTGTAATCTATGCTCTTAATGTTAACAGCCATGACAGCCAAATGACCCCAGTGGAGAAGTGTAGTCTCTTGTTTTAACTAAATGAATTGCATTGTGTCTAAAATGACCCGTTATTTGTTGGCAATAACGTCCATGCTTAGAATATGTGACAGTGAAATCTTAGTATCTATCTAAGATCTTATCTTATTGCAAAACTTAAATAAATACATCTATAAGCTATAGTGCGTAGTTTCAAGTTTTCAAAGTAATGACAACTAAACTGTCGGCGCGTCCACATGAAACAAGCCTTACGTGACCGCACACCGCCCCCCATGCCCCCTTCACACAGTTGCTTGTAGCCAAAGAGGACACGGAGGATTAAAAAAACATGATGGACTCTTCAGAAAAGGTAATTATCTTTACTCGAGTTTCTGCGCGGG